>NW_028128639.1:0-44988 GCF_965231255.1 Vanellus vanellus | reverse complement strand
CTTCCCCTCCCTCCTCCCCCCCCCCCTTCCTCCTCCCCCCCCCCCCCTTTCCCCTCCCTCCTCCCCCCCCCCTTCCCCTCCCTCCTCCCCCCCCCCTTTCCCCTCCCTCCTCCCCCCCCCCTTCCCCTCCCTCCTCCCCCCCCCTTCCCCTCCCTCCTCCCCCCCCCTTCCCCCCCCCCCTTTCCCCTCCCTCCTCCCCCCCCCCCTTTCCCCTCCCTCCTCCCCCCCCCCTTCCCCTCCCTCCTCCCCCCCCCTTCCCCTCCCTCCTCCCCCCCCCCTTCCCCTCCCTCCTCCCCCCCCCCCTTCCCCTCCCTCCTCCCCCCCCCCCTTCCCCTCCCTCCTCCCCCCCCCCCTTCCCCTCCCTCCTCCCCCCCCCTTCCCCCCTCCTCCCCCCCCCCCTTCCCCTCCCTCCTCCCCCCCCCTTCCCTCCCCTCCCTCCCCCCCCCCTTCCCCTCCCTCCTCCCCCCCCCCTTCCCCTCCCTCCTCCCCCCCCCCTTTCCCCTCCCTCCTCCCCCCCCCTTTCCCCTCCCTCCTCCCCCCCCCTTTCCCCTCCCTCCTCCCCCCCCCTTTCCCCTCCCTCCTCCCCCCCCTTCCCCTCCCTCCTCCCCCCCCCTTCCCCTCCCTCCTCCCCCCCCCCCTTCCCCTCCCTCCTCCCCCCCCTTCCCCTCCCTCCTCCCCCCCCCTTCCCCTCCCTCCTCCCCCCCCCCTTTCCCCTCCCTCCTCCCCCCCCCTTTCCCCTCCCTCCTCCCCCCCCCTTTCCCCTCCCTCCTCCCCCCCCCTTTCCCCTCCCTCCTCCCCCCCCCTTTCCCCTCCCTCCTCCCCCCCCCTTTCCCCTCCCTCCTCCCCCCCCTTTCCCCTCCCTCCTCCCCTTTTTTTATTATTATTTTTTTTATTTTTTAGTATAGAATCACACGCATACATTTCCACTTGAAAGAAAAGGGGAGGGACAAGCCCTTTCCCGAGAACAGACAGCAGCTTTACTGACACACTAATAATGGATGCAAAATTTCATCAAATGGAGCAACACTCATTTGAAGTCTTCAAATACTTCGCATCTTTAAAGGAGGTGCCGCATGTCCACCTGAATCCTTCCTCTTTCTTCTCGCCTATTTGGGAATACGCTGAAATAGGATGATGCCATTTACGGCAGCCCAAGGTCCATGGTGGGGGGTGTATGCGTCAGAGGAGGGACATTCATAGGGGACATTAGAAAACATTACAATCTGGAAACGTGGGTGGGAGCCATTGAAATAGAGAAAACCCTCTCATTTTACTATCTATTGACATAGGACTAGTTGTTTGTGTATAGCGAAGGTGTTCAAAATAAAAATCTACTCTACAAAAAACCTCCTCTATTACATAAAGGATTTTAGAATATAAAATATGTGTCCCACAGTCCATTTTTACCTTCATCGTTCTCTCTCTGCCTGGCTCCCCATCCCCATTCTTTAATTGCTCTGTCTCTCCCCTTCAGCTCATCAAGGTTTTTTGGTATGTTTCAGTTTATCTCTGTCTACCTCACTGTCCCCTTTTTTAATTCCTCCTTCTCTGCCTTGTGGCCCATTGCTCTTGTTTGGTTGGTTTTTTTTTCATCTCTGTCAGCGTGGTTCCCTGTTGCTTCCTCCTTCCTGGCCTGTAGCCCATCGCTGTTGTATTGGGTTTACCATGAGAGGTGTCGTTAGCGGGGGCGGTTGCTGCAGGGGTGGGTTCTGTGAGAAGACACCGGCTGTTGTTCCCATGTTGGGCACAGCCAGTTCCCACTCTGCAACGGATGTGCTGCTGGTTAAAGCTGAGCCCATCGGCAGCGCTGGTAGGAAGCAGAGCAGAGGTTCTCCTGCAGCCTGTGGTGAAGACCATGGTGAGGCAGGCTGTTCCCCTGCAGTCCAGGGAGGTCCAGGGTGGAGCCGACATGCCCCTGCAGTGCGTAGAGGACTCGAGGCCGGAGCAGGTGGCCGTGCCTGAAGGAAGCCGAGAGCCTGTGCTGGAGCAGGCTCCTGGCAGGACCTGTGGCCCCGTGGGAGGGACACCACAGTGCAGCAGAAAGAGCCTGAGGAGGAAGGAGCCACAACCCCCATGCCATGTCCCCCTGCGTTGGTCAGGGGTGGGATGTAGAGAAGTCAGGAGAGAAGAGGCGCCCAGGAAAAGAGGGAGGGGTGGCAGGAAGGTGTTTTTTGGATTTGTTCTTATTTGCATTATTTGAGGAACAATGACTTAATTTCCCCAAGTTGTGCCTGGTTTGCCTGTGACAGTAATTGGTAAGTAATCTCTTTGTCTTTATCTTGACCTATAAGCTTGTCTGCTGTATTTTCTCTCCCTCTCCTGTTTCTTAATCCGTTTGCTTTTTAAATTTTATCACTAGGTGAACTTTTATTCAGTTAGCTATCCCCATTTTGTAATGTTTTCCTGTCTGCGTCTTACCCTGTCGCCATATCTCTTTCTATGTTTACTTTTATGAAGTTGCCAATACTCATTTATTAAGTGTTCTGTGCTGGTCATGTACCCTGTTGCTTTTAAAGATTTTTATTTAGTTTGCTGTCCCTATATTTTCTTTTTTATATATTTTGTCTAATTGCTCTTGCTTTTAACTTGTTCTTTCTATCTGCTTTTATCTCATTGTCTGTGTTTATTTTAACCTTTTTTCTTCTTTCATTAATGCTGACGTTTTTGAAAATCTTCATTCTATGTGTCTGAATCAGTTAGCTGTTCATAGTTTCTGGTTTTTTGCCTGTTTCCCTAATACGCGTCTCTTGTTAAATTTTCTACTGTTTTCCCATTTCTCTTTATTGCTTATCTTTTTTAATTTTCTTGTCTTTCCTTAGTGCCATCGCTTTTAAAATTCTCTTTTACATCTGTTTTAGTTTGCCGTTAATCTTTGTCTTTACTTCCCCTGTTGCCTATCGCTTTTTTAATGTTCTTGCTATGCCTACTTTTAGTCTCTTTGCCATCTTTTAAAAAGATGTGTGCTATTGCTTTTTAAATTTTCTTCCTACTCCTGCATTTTAGTTTGCCATTACTATTTTCTAATTTTTTCCTTGATTCTTTAATCACGGATGTTCTGAAGACTTTCTGTCAACATTTATCTCCTTTGCTGTCTCTATTTTTAATTATTTCTTGCCTTTCCTTAGTGCCCTCTCTTTTTAAATTTTCTTTTGAGATTGCCATCGCTATTTTTTGATTTTCTTTCTTATTTACTCAATCCTTGATCAAATTTTCTGCCTGAGCTCTTTCCCTGAGACACCTGTCCTCTCTTTGTTTGTGCCTCAGAGTTCTCTTATCGTCCTCTTTGCCATCTAGTGTGCTTCCCTTTGGTCCCCAGCCTCTCTGGACTCCCTCCTCACGTCCCTGAGTCTTCTTTGGTCTCTCTCACCATGTCGCAACACCTACGGATGCTTTCAAGGTTGCCCTTAGCATACGTTTAGCTTTATCGCAGGCATCACACCGCTCTTCTTCCCTCGGAAGAGTTCCTGAGTCCGTATCTGCTACCCAGAGGGGGAAACCAAAGATTTCCCTAGTGTTTCTAGCTAGATCAGCAAAGCTTAGACCGCAAGATGTAACAGCAACGTAGCAAACTTTGGCGGAACTCCTTCTTAGCGCAAGAACAGCTAGTAGTTTTGCATGACTTTGATACATTGTAACCTAACTAACTTAATGAACTTGTATAAGTAATAATAAAGAAGATTGTATACTTAACATTATGAATTAGAGCGACTGTTACAGTCAAGGGGAAACTATAATGCTTCGAAATGAAAAAAGGGACCGTTCTGCCCAGAATCATCAGAAGACAGATGACATACATCAACGGATGAGACAGATTCTGAAACTGCATAAGACAGTAAAATCATCTGCACTAAAACTCCAGTCATCAAAGAGGACACATAACCGTTGAACAATTTGATTGGTCAAGAGCCACACTCGTCACGTGAACACGTGCATGAATAGCTTACGAAACAGAATGTGAGGCTTTAAAAAGAAAAGGAAAAGAACCTTGTGGGAAAAGAACCCACAGGGTCCCTCTTTGGAGGCCCCGAGCTGTTAATAAATCAACTTTGTGACAGAACCTGGGGCACAAACCCTTTATTTACGGTCAGAGGCTAAGACCGGTTCCACCTAGACTCCTTTCTGAGGAGTTTAGAAAGCAAGGGGTTCCGGTCTGAACCTCGTGACTGCGGCGGGCAGGTGTTCCCAGACGGTTCTTCAAGACCCAGCCCAGTCCTTCCGTCCTCTCTTCCCTCGAGCTGTGCCTCTATTGGTTCTATGATTGGCCCAGATTCCCTCCTGGAACTCCGAGGCATCCGCCGTGGCTCCGAGCCTTATTTTCTTACTCCGCCCCCTCCTAATGCCTCTACTCTCTATAGCCATGCATTCCGAGTTTTTGTTGTCTTTTGCAATTTATTTTTGTTCTACGTACTCAGGTGTTACTTAGACTGCTGCATACCATTTCTGATACTTTTATTGAATTTCCACATGTTTTGGTGCTTTCTGTCCTTTTGGACTCATCTAGTTCTGTTAACGGTATCGGTCAAGGAGAGATCACGTAGGGCTCTAAATTGTCAGCACTTTACAGTAAATAACGTACGGTACAAGCAGAGATATTTTGGGGAAGGTTTTCTCATGGGATCTAGTTCCGCTTTGTCGTTCAATCCTATCCAGAACATAATTTGGGCAGAAGGTAGGTAGTACGCACGGTCCTGCTAAAAGTAAAGCATGACCCCGTAGCTCTGTATTTTGTTTGAAAGGAAACTGAAGCACATAAATTTTGATGATAATATCAGCATTACATTTAGTAAACTAGTGTCTTTTAGGGCTTAGTATGATTTCTAATTCTTTCTATCTACGCAATGGAACATTAAGTTGAATTACTTACCCGGTCACGTTGCTGACGCCATCGCTTCAGTCACAGTAGAAAAGCAGCTACCCCTGCGGCGGCCTTTATGGCTTCTGCTGGTCCGTCCCACCCCTTCCCGGGGGGTTGTGGGAAGGGCGGAAGGCGGGGCCCGGGGTATATGAGCCACAGCCTCAGGTGAGTGAGTTCATTCTGCAGTTGGGTGTCTCTAGTGTAGTTCTTTTGCCGATCCTGTGGTCAAATGTAGTTTTGGAGCTGGCTCAGCTGTTCGGGCTGGTGCGCGTTCACATTTAGAGAAGGAGAACTCATAAGTTCTAGGAAAGACCTTCCAGACCAGTTAACGTTCAGCAGCGTATTTAATAGAAAATAAATGTGTTTTTCTTTCTTTCTTTTTCCTTTTTTTTTTTTTTTTTTTTTTTTTTTTTAGGTTAGTAGTTTTGTATTGAGCATTCAGGGATGGTAAGATGGTTTAATAGTATGTATTTCTTTTTTTTCCAGGTACCCTGCATTTTCCGGGAATTCCTGACTTAATTGGAGATGGAACTCTGTGGGTTTTTCTCACCGGTTTTGTTACATACAGCGTAAGTTGTTAATATAAATTTTCATAATAGGAGCAATGATAAGATTATTTAGCGGGCGCTAAGGTGAGCATCTTCTATACATCCGTATATGAAGTGTTAGCATTTCTCAAGAAAGTAGCAGAGATTTAAGGTATAGTGGTTTTCACTGGCTTTGTGGGTCTGTAGGGCAACCCGGAGTCCGTGGGAAGGCAGGAGCTGCCTGCAGGGCACAGCTCGGAAGAGCAGCCCCCGAGGGGCAGCTGACAAGAGGGGGTTCAGAGGCTCTCATACAGGGCAGGAGTTGTCTGGAAGAAACAGGGTTCCTTCCCTGTCAGTTCAGGAGAAGAGAAAGGGGTTCTGAAGCTTTGGTACAGGGGAAAGGGAGGCAGGTTCATCAGACTTTCTCAGATGTTTTGCAGTTAGATTTGGGTGTCGATGAGGTCTGTTCCATTGCGGTCTCCTGCATTTGAGGTGGGCCGGGTAGTATTGAGGAGGAGCATGTGACCAGTGACTTTATGCAAGCGCAATGGTAATTTTGTGTTTCTTTGGTGTCTTAGGTGCTGTAATTAATTGTTGCTTATGACTCTGGATTTGGTGGGTTTTTTTATTTCTTTATTTTGCAGATGATGGACCCGGTGACTGCAGGAACATACCAGCTAGCTGTTTTTTGCGTGTTAAGTCAAGGATGGATTTGGACGCCTGGCCCTTTGAAAGATGAGTTGAAGAACAGGCACAGGAGAGGGAACAATTGTGGGAAAGGATTTGTAAAGTTAGCGTAGGGCAGAGGGCTGTTGAGGAACAATCCCCTTTAGGCAGGAAAAGGGAGCGGGTTACTCTTCAGCCCGACGGTAGCGTGTGCCGGGCAGGGCGGTTCCAGCCTGTGTCTGTGGTGTCATCGGTGTGGTCTGTCTTTGGTGTACTAGACCTTCGTCGGATCTTGCTTTCGGGTTTATGCTCCAGGAGCAAGGCACAGTGCCTCAGGCAGCACCCCTGGAGTCTCAAATGCCTGTATTCATCGGCATAGCGCCAGTCGGGCGCCGCTTTTCTTGCCTTAAAAGCCTAAAGTGTGGATAGGTGCGGTGTCACGGAAATGTCTGGACGGTCCTCATTTGCGGCGCGGTTCCCAGCTGCGTGAGCAGCTCTGCTCTCTGGCATCCGTTTTCAGGGCGCGGGCCTTCTGCCCCGCATCGTTACGCTCTTAGGTCTTGAAGCCCGGCTTTCTGCACGTACATCTTCGCAGTTTGGCGAGTCACTTCTTGTCACGGGTCGTGACGTTCTGCCTCTTCTCCGGGGTTTCCGTCGAGGCCCCTCACTTCACCATTATGGTCTCGCTCATCATTTTGCTCCATGACGTCTTTGGTCGAGGTGCCGTCATTCTCGGCGAGAGTTTTCTCTCATCTGTGAGGTACACTGTAGGAATTTGTGTAGCGTCAATCTGTCCATCTGTGTGTTTGTGTGGCTCGGAGCTGTCCTGCCCGGGGGTGTCGAGTCAGGGGTAGTTGGGATGGCAGTAAGAGTTTGTCCTTAACCCAGTGTTCTGGCTAGGCTGTTGGGGCCAAGGTGGTACGGTCACCTGGGATCGAGTAGCCATCGGTGGGTTGCGTGAGCAGCTTTTTCTGGTAATGTTCTTAGGGGCGCAGCAGAGCTATGAGGGAGAGGCTGTTAAGCAGTATCGACGGAGATTGCCTCTCCAAGGTATTGAGGCTGCTTTGTGTGGAGTTTAAGACTAGTGGGCTTTGGTTCTGGCAGGCTGTAGTTGGGCTGTAGATGACACTCGTCAATGGGAACGCTTGTCATTATGAAGCTATCTCTCCGTCTCCAGGTGACTTCTTTGATATTGTTTTTTCGGGCGCAGGGGGACGCGCTGTGCGGGGCGACGTAGGAGAGCCGAGCGGAGCTCCGTCAGAAGGTGGGTAGGTGCGTGGCCTCTTAGAGGGAAGCTGTGAGCGGTGGCTCTGTGATGACTACATCAGGGTATTTTTCTGTTTCAGTTGGAAGCTTGAAGCAAGGAGCGCTGTGGGATACAGGCACCAGGGCTGATTCAGTGCAGGTAAGATGAGTGATTGGGTACCGGTTAGTTGTCTGGGTGTTGTATGGCCAGTTAAGTGATAAGCGACTGGTGGTGTTTGTGTCTTACAGGTGGTGCGCAAGGGTGAAGGCGGTGATGCAAAGTGGTAGCGGATGGGCTGGCGAGTTTTCACGTGGAAGGGGTGGGAGATGAGAATCGGTGGCCAGGGGCTACGGTTGTGGGCAGCGTCTCAGCACGTGCTGTATCACTTGGATTTTTGCAGGTGCCGCACGCAGGCTCGGTGGGGTGCTGTCACGTGCTGTTGAGCAGGTGAGGGGGTTGTGGGCAGGGTAGGCGTCTCGTAGCAAAGTATTCTGTGGTAGCTCAGTGAAGCATTTCCCTTTGGATTTGCAGGTACTGTGCAGGCTGCATTTGGAATGGGAGAAGAATGTTAGGCGAGCTGTGTTGTAGAGAGGAGGCGCCTGGGGCTGGTAAGTTATTTAAATGCAATTGTAATTTTGTAACTCTTAAGCGCTACAAACAATGAGCATGTGACTGTGGCATCAGTGGAGAGCGGGTGAGCAGAATGCCACGGTGCATCTGGGCTGGGGATGGCACAGGAAAACTGCGTGTTGACTGATGCGATGTTAACGGATGACGCTGTTGTCATACGAATCTACAGATTCATGTGTGGTTTTGTTGTGTGACTAACTTTTTTTTTTTTTTTTTTTCAGATGATGAAGAGAAACCTGGTGAATGCAGGATCAATCCGCTTGGCTGCCTGTGGTGTTTTTCTTGTTGAGGATGGCTTTGGACCCATCGCTCTTTGAGAGATAAGCTGAGGAAATGTCGGTGGAAACTGTTCAGGGGAGGGATGGGACAAGTTTGGGAGTTGCAGGGATGGCTTTTAAAGTTAGCGTAGGGCAGAGGGCTGTCGAGGAGCAATCCCCTTTAGGCAGGTAAAGGGACCGGGTTACTCGTCAGCCCGACAGTAGTGTGTGCGGGGCAGGGCGGTTCCAGCCTGTGTCTGTGGTGTCATCGGTGTCGTCTGTATTTCGTGTACTAGTCCTTCGTCGGATCTTGCTTTCGGGTTTATGCTCCAGGAGCAAGGCACAGTGCCTCAGGCAGCACCCCTGGAGTCTCGAACGCCTGTACTCATTGTCATAGCGCCAGTCGGGCGCCGCTTTTCTTGCCTTAAAAGCTTAAAGAGTGGATAGGTGCGGTGTCACAGAAGTGTCTGGACGGTCCTCATTTGCGGCGCGGTTCCCAGCTGCGTGAGCAGCTCTGCTCTCTGGCCATCCGTTTTCAGGGCGCGGGCCTTGTGCCCCGCATCGTTACGCTCTTAGGTCTTGAAGCCCGGTTTTCTGCATGTACATCTTTGCATTTTGGCGAGTCACTTCTTGTCACGGGTCGTGACGTTCTGCCTGTTCTCCGGGATTTCCGTCGATGCCCCTCACTTCACTTCAGCATTACGGTCTCGCTCATCATTTTGCTCGATGACGTCTTTGGTCGAGGTGTCGTCATTCTCGCTGAGAGTTTTCTCTCATCTTTGAGGTACATTGTAGGATTTTGTGTAGCGTCAGTCTGTCTATCTGTGTGTTTGTGTGGCTTGGAGCTGCCCTGCCCGGGGGTGTTGAGTCAGGGGTAGGTGGGATAGGTGTAAGAGTCTATGGTTCACATGTTGCTGTGTCCAGGCTGTTGGGGCCAAGGAGGTACGGTCATCTGGGATCGCATAGCCATCAGGAGGCTGTATGGACAGTGCTTCCATTAGTGGTTTTTGAGATGAGCAGCACCACGTTGGACATGCTGGTCAGCAGTAGTACAGGAGTCTGCACCTCAAAGACAAAAAAGGCTGCTTTGTATGGCACTTTGAGTTTGGTATTTTTTTTTTGTTATGGCAGGCTGTAGTTGGAATCTAGATAGTATTTGTAATTGGGAATGTGACCATCGGAATGAGGAAGCCATCGCTTCCCAGGTGACTCGTTTGATGTTGTTTTTCAGATGCAGAGGGACAAGCTGTGCAGGACGACGTACCAGAGCCGAGTGGAGCACTATAAGAAGGCGGGTCGCCATGTGCGGCATTAGAGGGAAGATGTGACCGGTGGCTCTATGACAGCATTTATGGTATCATTTTGTTTTTTTTTTCCATTTCAATCCTTGAAGCGACGAGCTAACTCAGTGGCCGATTCTGTCCAGGTGACCGGCAATCCGTGGGCTGAAGTATCAGTCCTTTTTCAGGCCGGTTAAGTTGTAAGGAACCTGTGCCGCTTGCGTTTTACAGGTGGGGCGCAAGACCCAAGGCAGCAATCCAAATTGACGGAGGCTGGGCCGGAAAGCTGTCAAGGTAAAGCAGCGGGAGATGGGAATTGTTATCCACAGCCTAAAGTTTCAGACTGTATCTCAGCACGTGCTGCTCTGCTTGTGTTTTTGCAGGTGCCGCACACAGGCTGAGATGAAAAATGCTGCAAGCCGATGAACTGTTTGAGCCGGCGAGGCCGTCGCGGGCCCCTTGAGGGTCTAATAGCAAAGTATCACGTGTCAGCTCAGTGAAGCTTTTCTCCCTCTTACTTTGCAGGCACTGTGCGGGCTGCCTTTGGGAGCGGATGAGGGTTTAAGGCGAGCCAGGTAGTCGAGAGGAGGCGCACAGGGTCGGTGAGTTCTTGCGAGCGCAATGGTAATTTTGAGTCTCTCGGTCTTCAAGGTGCCAAAAATGCTGACTGTCTGCACAGGAGAAGAAACAGAAGGATGTCAAGGAGGATTCTAAACCTGCTTAAGTGACTCAAAGCTGGGGTGTAGAAGAACAGGTATACCATACTAATCATTGTTTAGTGTCGTGTGCTTGACAGGCAGACCATCTGCGTTTAGATAACCCAGGCCTGCGAGAGACTCGGAAGCACCCCGTTGGACAAGCTTGAGATTCCTGCCCCCCCTGTGGGAAAGGGCAAAGCGCGGCAGTGAACTCTGGCCGCGCAATCCCCAATATACAGGTGCAAGCAGCACATCTGGCGATCCTCGAGCACAGACAGATCGGTGCCTGGATCTGCGCTCGTGTGCCTCTGCCCGGGCCCCCCTTTGGGAATTCCCCGGCTGGCGATGTAATGACAAAAAACTTACTCGTCGCACTTCACCTGTGGTTTTGTGCCTCTTCCTGCGCCCCGCCCGTGTCGGCTCACACGCAGCCGCAGCATTCGAGTTTACCTGCTCCATGTCGACTACAATCAGAAATGCAGCGGCACTTCTGAGGAGGGGCGTGTTGCCGTAAAGGTCCGTGTTGACTGATGTGATGCCGACTGACAGCACTGTTGTGTGCTGTTTGGGTATTTCTATAAAGGTGATGAAGAGGAGCCTGTTGACAGCCGGATGAATCCTGTCGGCCGACTGTGGTTTTCCTTGTTGCCTATGGATTAAACCTCCCAGCCCTCTGAAAGATAAGTCGAGGGAGCGGCACCGCAGTGGGGTCGGGGGAAGGAGGGGACGAGGTCGGCAATTGCAGGGACAGGTTTTAAAGGTAGCGTAGGGCAGAGGGCTGTCTAGGAGCGGTCCCCTTCGGGCAGGTAAAGGGGGAGCAGGTTACTCTTCTGCCTGACGGTAGCGTGTGCCGGGCAGGGCGGTTCCAGCCTGTGTCTGTGGTGTCATTGATGTGGTCTGTCTTTGGTGTATTAGACCTTTGTCGGATCTCGATTTCGGGTTTATGCTCCAGGAGCAAGGCACAGTGTCTCAGGCAGCACTCCTGGAGTCTTGAACGCCTGTACTCATCAGCATAGAGCCAGTCGGGCGCCGCTTTTCTTGCCTTATGAGCTTAAAGCGTGGATCGGTCTTGATCGGAAGACTTTTCGGTCGCTCTGCTTTTGCAGCATCATTCCCAGCTGCACGAGCAGCTCTGCTCTATACCCATCCATTTTCACGGACCCGGTGTCATTCCCTTCATCCTTATGTTTGTAGGTGTTGAAGCCGGGCTTCGTGCATATACATCATCTTGGTTTTGAGAGTCGGTTCTCATCACGGGCCCTGACGTCCTACTCTTTTTTTTTTTTTTTTTTTTTTTTTTTTTTTTTTTTTTTTTGGGGGGGGGGGGTGTTTCCCAGAGCCTCCTCTCATCACCGTTGCGGTCTCACCGGTCTTCTTGCCCGACAGTGACTTCCGTCCCAGTGTCGTTCTTCTCACTGAGAGTTTTCTCTCATCTTTGAGGCACATTGTTTGTTGTGTTCTGTGTAGTAACTGTGCATGTCTCTGTGGCTCGGAGTCGCCCTGCCCAGGGGTGTAGAGTCAGGGGTAGGTGGGATAGCTGTAAGATTCTACAGTTAATATGTTGGTGTGTTGAGGCAAAGGTGGTAAGGTTATTTCGGGCCGAGCGGCTGTCAGCGTGTTTTGCGAACAGGTTTTTCGTTAATGTTTTATGGGGAAGGGTAGAGCTCTGCAGGAGGGGCCGTTCAGCGGTAGCGCCAGAGACCGCATCTCAAAGAAGCAAAGACTGCTATGTGTGGGGCTTGAAGTTTGTGGGTGTTTTTTCTGGCGAGCTGCCAGATGATGTTTCTAAATAGGAACCAGACTTAAGCGTTACGAAGCTATCTCTCTGCGTCCAGCTGATTGTTGATGTTGTTTTTTCAGACATGGCGGGAGCAGCTGTGCAGGGTGACGCAGCAGAGCCGAGCGGAGTACCGTGAGAAGGTGGGTCGTCGTTTCCGGTATTTGAGGGAAGATGTGACCGCTGCCTCTACGAGTGCAGTTACACTTGGTTGTTTTGTTGTTGTTTTTCCCCAGTTTGAATTCTTGAATCTGTCAGGTGCCAGAAACAATGACGGTCACAGCATCCAACTCTGGAATCCGTGCAGAGCGGGTGAGCAGAACACCACGGAGTGTCCGAGGCAGGGGCTGTCACAGGACAAGTCTATGTTGACTGACGTGATGCTTCCCAATGGCAGTGTTGTGTGTGCATTTTTTTGTTTGTTTTTGCAGGCATTGAAGAATCCATTGCCTGCAGGATTAACGCTGTTTGCCAATCGGGTTTTTTTTCGTCAAGGATGCCTTTGGAGCCCAGGCTCTCGGAAAGCTCAGCGGATGGACTTGTGATCAAGGTTGTTTGGGGAGGGAGGGGACAGGGTCAGCAACCGTAGAGATGGGTTTTAAAGTTAGCGTAGGGCAGAGGGCTGTCCCGGAGCGGTCCCCTTTGGGCAGGTAAAGAGAGGGGGTTACTCTTCAGTGTGAGGGTAACCTGCACCGGTCAAGGCGGTTCTGGCTCCTGTTTGTCATCATGTAGTTTGCACGGCCTGTCTTCTGTGTCTTGCATAATACCTTCTGGTCTCAAATTCTCCATTGCTCCTTTTTTGATCAGGAGGCACCTTGCTAGCCCTCCAGAGTGTCTAGAGAGTATCACCTCATCAGCGTAGTGCGTGTCGAGCAGTTCTCATCTCGATAGTCTACTTTAAAGCGTCCTTCCTTCCAGCGCGTATTATGTTTCGGGTCTTTCCGATCGGTCTCCACTTGCAGCGGCAAGCCAGGCGGCACGTGCGGCTCCGTTGTTGAGATTCCCGTTTCCACAGAGTAGTCTTCTGGGGTTACGTTCCCATGTCCTTAAGAGGTTCAGGTGTTAAAGCCTGCCTTCTCATGCATCCACCGTGATGATTTTGGCGGTCGCTTTCTGTCACAGGCTGCAGCTGTCGCTTCTCTTGCAGGGCCTCTATAAGGCATTAACGTCATCGTGGCGCCGTAGGTCTTCTGCGCCGGCATCATCAACCCTACGGGAGTCGTTCTCACCCGCAGTCTTATAGTGTCTCACGGTCGCTCTCGCAGCCTCTGCACGCGCCACAGGTCCGTGTCTGCCACCTGCGATCGGAGCTTCAAGCACACCTAGCATCACGGATGTATCTGGAGGGTCACCTTCAGGGAGGCCATGTGGCCCGGAAGGACCGCTCTGCTCTGGTACTCTCCGGTTCCATAGAGATGTGCTATGGCATCTCATCCGCCTGTCTTTCTGAGGTAGGGTCCTAAAGCCAAGCTTCTCAGGCATGTGTCATTCTAGAGTTGTGTTGTATCGCGGCGCTCTATTTTGGACTCCCATCTGAGACTGCCTAGCCAGGCAGCGCTTACTTTTTCTTTTGCTTTGTAAAGCTCTGTATTTGGGTATGCGTCGCATCGTACTGCCCTGTAATTGTTTCAGCCGCTATCAGAGAGCATTTCGCAGCGTAACTCCCCGTTGTGTGCTTTGTGTCAGATCGTTCTGTATTTGAATGGGTATGGCATTGTTTGGCTCTATTGGTTTTGCATTGTACCGCCCGGTAACTGTCTCAACCTTCATCTGAGACCGTTTCACACTGTAACGGTCCGTATTGCATTTTGTCTCACATCGTGCCACTCCGTAACTATCTCGACCGCCGCGTGAGACCGTCTCGCTTCATACCACCCCATACTGCTTTTTTTGTATCAGATCATTCTGTACCGGAGTGCACGTTGCGTTGTTTGGCGTTGTATTGGCTTTGCATTGTACAGCTATGTAACAGTCTCGTCTGCCATTTGAGACCGTCTTGTATTGTATCAGCCCGTATCGCATCGTGTCTCACATAGTATAGCTCTGTAATGATCTCGATTGACATTGGAGATGGTTTTGCATTGTACAACCCTGTATATGCCTTTTTTTTTTTTTTAATTGCATCATTGCCTATTTGAATGCCTATTGCACTGTCCCTCTCTGTAGTGGTTGTGCATTGTATTTCTCTATAATAGTCTTGACTGACATTGGAGACAATCTCATATTGTGCAGGTCTACTTTGTATTGCATCTTGACGCTCCGTAACCATATCGCCCGCCAGTAGAGACGATCTGGCTTTGTGTCACCCTGTATTTGTGTGTTGTTATTAGATCACTGTGTGTTTGAATGTGTATTGTATTGTTCTGCTGAGTATCGGTTTTGCATTGTACTACCCTGAAATTGTCTCAACCACCATCTGAGAGGGTCTCGCATTGTACCACCCCCTATTGCGGTTTTGTTATTGGAGCGTTCCCTATTTGAATGTGTAGTGCCTTGTCCAGCTCTGTATCGGATTTGCCTCGTCTGGGTCTGCGTCAGTGTCTACCGCCATCCAAGAGCGTCACGCATCGTATCGCCTCATATCGGCGTTTGCCTTTTTTCGGCACCCCTCCGTAGTCATCCGGACCGCCGCCGGAGACCATCTCGTGTCATACCACCCTGTAACTGTCTCAACTGCCGTCAGAGATGGACCTGCATCATATCACCCTGTATCGTATTTTGTCTCGATGGCGTTCTAAGGGCACGTCAAGTTGTTTGACTGGTGTGCACATGACACGGCTCTATCATACGGTATTGTGTAGGCAGCATAGATGGTTAAAGGGTCTCTATCTCTCTGCACGTGGCCGGGAATGGAGCGAATGACAACCAGATTGTGAGGTTGATAAGGTAAGACAGTAATGCATTTGGGGTTTTTATGCAGTTGTTGTAGGTGACTTGCAGAAAGAGCGGAGGTGTAGAGCAGCATGACGGGGCTCTGAGCAGTCAGCGATTCGCAGGCTCGTAGAGCAAATAACTGGAATACAAAAACCCCAGCCGGGGGATTTTTATTTTCTTCCCCCGGCCGGGTTTTTTTACCCCCGGTCCCGGCTGCTCAGCGAGGCGACGTTCATTGCCAAAGTTTGGGTGGAGGTCAGGCACGGGCCAGGGTTTTTGCAGGCAGGGGCACTTAGGTTCCTGGATTTGGAGTTCTTGGGGCACATTGTCTTGGTAGGTGAATAGGGTTTGTCATTTTGGGGAGTTGTGTGTAACAGTTGTTAATGGTCAGGGAGCAATGTAGGGGGAGCTGGCCAGTATGGAGGAGGAACGGGTATTGCAGCAGGTGTACTTTTCAGTATTTGGCAATAGAGGTACGGTGTCGGGAAAGGCTGTGAGAAATATGGCATCAGTATCTTTAATTGTTTGCCAAGGTCTGCAGCTGTTTCCAGAGAAGCAGCAGTCACCCGTTCCCTCTTCAGAGCAGCAAGTTTTGCAGATGACTTCGCCAAGAAGAGGGAACCTGACGCACACGTGGGAAGAGAGTGCATCCCCGAGGGGAGCGGGAGCTATAGGAAGGTACGTACTTATCGCGGCGAGGCCAGGAAGAACTGGACGGCGGCCACGGTGTCGAGGGTTATGCGGGATAGGAGTTTCTTTACTGTCTTAGCCTCTGTGGACTTTTGGCCTGTACTCAATGTCGCAGTAGCCCTTATGGGCTGCCCTCGGATCCGAGTTGTTATTGTTTGTCATTGTCCACTGGTGCCACAACCGTTCCTTTGAGTAAATGGCGTCGGGGGAAAGGAAGGTAGGCGTAGTTATCAGGATGAGCTCTAAGTCAACGTAGGTGCGGATGAGGCAGTTCCTTTACTAGCGTTAGCCAAATCCAAGTTAATGTAAAAGTTTTGCAAGTGCCCCCTAGGGCCAGGCAGTTTCCGTCATGTGGGAGAGGCGGTAGGGAGATAGTAGCAGTACTAAATGAGGTTTCAGGAGTAGCATGAGGAAAAGGTCAGGCTGAGGAATAAAAAAGTGAAATGTCCATTAGGAGCCCACAAAGTCCTTTGGTTGATTAAATGCCAAATGTTGTCGTCCGCACATGTAATTATTAAAGTATCGTTTGCTCTCATCCCACTCCCGTTTGTTTCGCCGCACATTTGGGGTTTGGCCGGGTACAGGGGCGTACACAACTCGGTTGCGGAGCATGTGCGCATGGTGGAACGCGGCTGCGCGTTGTTGATCTTGTGCGTATCTTCATAGAGGCGTGTGTGCCTGAGAGTCATTTGTGACCGGTTGTGCGCAACAGGAGCGCCTTTGAGCCCCAGTTTGTGGGTGTTAAGTGCTGTAGGAGTTTCACTACAGCATATTCATAAGGATAACCAAAGTTAGACACATGAAGTAGCCAAACTAGGGAAGGGTGTGCCTTATGGCATTCAAAGAGATGTTCCTACAGTAAAGGGGATTGCCCGTGCGCATGCCCTTTCCTAGTCATGCCACACTTACTATTTGTAGGGTTTTCCTATATACAGACACTCCCGAGCACTGGAACACCTGTACACTAATTGTCCACCCAATTACCTCATTAAATAATTAGCGCCTCATTATGCAAATGAAACAAATAATTATGCAAATTAGGGTTTTTTTCCCTGGCCTCCAGCCATCTTCAAGCATCCATCTTCTGGCTTCCGGTCTCCATCTTCCATTTTCCGGCCTCCACTTTCCGTCCTCTGGCAGCCAGCCTCCACTTTCCGGCCTCCACTTTCCAGCCTCCACTTTCTGGCCTCTAGCCTCCACTCTTCGGCCTCCACTTTCTGGCCTCTAGCCTCCACTCTTCGGCCTCCACTTTCCGGCCTCCGGCCTCCACTTTCCGGCCTCCACTTTCCGGCCTCCGGCCTCCACTCTTCGGCCTCCACTTTCCGGACTCTAGCCTCCACTTTCCGGCCTCCACTTTCCAGCCTCCGGCCTCCACTTTCCGGCCTCCACTTTCCGGCCTCCGGCCTCCACTTTCCGGCCTCCACTTTCCGGCCTCCGGCCTCCACTTTCTGGCCTCCACTTTCCGGCCTCTAGCCTCCACTTTCCGGCCTCCACTTTCCGGCCTCTAGCCTCCACTTTCCGGCCTCCACTTTCCGGCCTCCACTTTCCGGCCTCCGGCCTCCACTTTCCGGCCTCCACTTTCCGGCCTCCACTTTCCGGCCTCCGGCCTCCACTTTCCGGCCTCTAGCCTCCACTTTCCGGCCTCCAGCCTCCACTTTCCGGCCTCCACTTTCCAGCCTCCGGCCTCCACTTTCCGGCCTCCACTTTCCGGCCTCCAGCCTCCACTTTCCGGCCTCCACTTTCCGGCCTCCACCTTCTGGACTCCACTTTCCGGCCTCCAGCCTCCAATTTCCGGCCTCCACTTTCCAGCCTCCAGCCTCCACTTTCTGGCCCCCACCTCCTGGCCTCCAATTTCCGGCCTCCACTCTCCAGCCTCCACTTTCCGGCCTCCACCTCCCGGCCTCCATTTTCTGGCCTCCGGCCTCCACCTTCCGGCCTCCACCTCCTGGCCTCCACCTCCTAACTGTTGCTCCTGTTTTT
Source organism: Vanellus vanellus (assembly GCF_965231255.1). Lineage (NCBI taxonomy): Eukaryota > Metazoa > Chordata > Aves > Charadriiformes > Charadriidae > Vanellus > Vanellus vanellus. Next base: position 27,508 of record NW_028128639.1, on the reverse strand, counting down.
CCATCTTTACACCTTGCCCGTCCCCTCTTTCTCCCCCACTGTTTCTACTTTCCCTTCCCCCCTTTCCTTTTTTCCCTCATCCCCCCTTTTTGTTTTTTTTCCCCGTCCCACTTTTCCTCCTTTTTGTTCTGCACTGTTCCGTCCCCCCTTTCCTCCTTTCTTTCTGTACTGTTCCATCCTCCCTTTCCCCTCTCCTCCTTATTCTAAAGCCATCCTTCTCCCTGCTTTCCCCTTTCCTTGCCCCCACCCAAAGCTGTCTCTGCACTTCCCCCTTTCCGTTTTCTTCCCTCCAGTTACACTCTCCCTTTTCCTGTCCCTCATACTCTGTACCCACTTTCTGTCTTTCCCCGTTGGCTTCCCTGCTGTTGCCACTTTACTTCTTTCTCTGTCCCCCCCGCCACATATCCAGTATCCCTTTGTCCCTCTCCTTCCCCCCTGTCCCCTTTTTCTTGTTTTCCTTCCATCCCTGTCCTCCCTTTCCTCATTTCCTTGCCTCCGCATCACATTTTTTTCTTTCTCCATTTTTCCACTGTCCCATATCCCGTCTTTCCTCCTTTCTTTCCTCCCTATCCCATTCTCTCTTTCCTTTCCCCTACTCCATCCGCTGTCCCCCCCCTTTCCCCCTGTGTTGTCTCTCCTGTTCCATATCTCTCCTCTCTCTCTTTCTACTCCCCTTGCCCCTGTTTTTCCAGCTTTACACCTCACCCGCCCCCCCCTTTATTGTTTCTTCCCTGCTGCCCTCCCTTTCTCCTCCCCCCGCAGTCTCCTCTTTCCTCCACATCTCCTCTTTTCTTTTCCCCCTTTCTCCCTTGCCTTCCACCCATGTCGCCTGTTTTCCCCTTGCTGTCCCCCTTCCTGTCGCCCTGTTCCCCTACCATCCCCTCCCACGTCGCACCTTTCCTCCTTACTGTTCCCCTTTGTCATCCCTTTTCCCCTTTGCCTTCCCTCTTTGTTGCCCCTTTCCCTCTTCCCTTGCGTCCTTTTGCCTTCCCTCCTTCCACCGTTGCCTCTTTCCCTGTTGCCATCCCCTGGATCCCCCCTTTTCCCTTTCCTTCCTTCTCAGTTCCCCCTGCACCCCACGTGTCCCATGTGCCCCCTTTCTCCCCCCTGTCCCATTTCTCTCTTTACTTCCCCCCACTTCATCTTCTGTCTCCCCCTTTCTGCTTTTCTTTTCTCCCCCGTCTGCTGTCCCCCCTTTCCCCTTTTCTTTCCCCCTCCTCTTCCCCTGTACTCCCTTTGCCCTTTTCCCCCCTTTGTCCTCTTTTCTCCATTTGCTCTTTTTTGCTCTGTCTCCTCTTTCCTGCTTGAAATTTTCTTCCTCCATCCCATTCCATTTTCCCCTTTCTTTGCTTCCATTCTCTGTCCCCCTTTTCATTCTTTCTCCTTTTCTCCCACCGCTTTCTACCCATCCTCTGTTTCTCCTTTCTTACTTTTCCTTTTTTCCCCTCCCATTCTGTGTTCTCCCTTTCCCTTTCTCCTCCCCCCTCACATGTTCCCTCTTTCCTGTTTTCCTACTGTTCCCTCTCCCCCTTTCCTCCTTCCATTTCTCCCACCCTCTTTTTCCTTCCCTTCTTTCCCCTTTCTTTCTGCCCTCTTTCCCCCTCCCCTTTTCTGTCCGTTCCCTGTTCCCCTCCCACCTCTTTCTCCCATCTACCCCCCATCTTCCCCTGCTGTTGTTTTCACTCCTGACCCCTTTCCCCCTTCCTATTTTTTCCTTCCTGTTACCCTGTTCCCCCATTTCTGCCTTTCCTTCCCCCGTTTCCCGTTAACTTTTCTTCCTCCCATTCCACCTTTCCCATTCTTCCCCTGCTGTTCCCGATTTTTACATTTCTTCACACCCACTTGCCACCTTTTGTCTCCCCTTGCCTCACTCTCCCTTACTCCCCTGTCCCTCCTTGCTGCTTTTCGCCATTCTTTCCCCTGTCCTGTGTTGCCACTTCCCCCCCTCCCCTTCCCCCCCTCCTATCCCCCCCCTCCTATCCCCCCTTCTCCCCCACCTCCTTCACCCCCACCCTCCCCCCTTTTTCCTCCCCTCTCCTTCACCCCCACCCTCCCCCCCTTCTCCCCCCTCTCCTTCACCCCCACCCTCCCCCCTTCTCCCCCCCCCTTCACCCCCACCCTCCCCCCTCTCCTTCACCCCCCTCCCCCTTCACCCCCCCTCCCCCCTTCTCCCCCACCCTCCCCCCCTTCTCCTTCACCCCCACCCTCCCCCCTTTCTCCCCCCCCCCTTCTCCTTCACCCCCACCCTCCCCCCTTTCTCCCCCCCCTCCTTCACCCCCACCCTCCCCCCCTTCTCCCCCCTCTCCTTCACCCCCACCCTCCCCCCCCTTCTCCCCCCTCTCCTTCACCCCCACCCTCCCCCCTTCTCCCCCCTCCCCCCCCTCCTTCACCCCCACCCTCCCCCCTTCTCCCCCCTCTCCTTCACCCCCACCCTCCCCCCCTTCTCCCCCCTCTCCTTCACCCCCACCCTCCCCCCCCACCCTCCCCTTCTCCCCCCTCCTCCCCCACCCTCCTTCACCCCCACCCTCCCCCCCTTCTCCTTCACCCCCACCCTCCCCCCTCCTCTCCTTCACCCCCACCCTCGCCCCTTCTCCCCCCCTCTCCTTCACCCCTACCCCCTTCTCCCCCCCTCTCCTTCACCCCCACCCTCCCCCCTTCTCCTTCACCCCCACCCTCCCCCCTTCTCCCCCACCCCCCCCTTCTCCCCCCTCCCCTTCACCCCCACCCCCCTCCCCTTCACCCCCACCCTCCCCCCCTTCTCCCCCCCTCCTTCACCCCCACCCTCCCCCCCTTCTCCCCTTCCCGCCCTTTACCCCTCTCCCCCCCCCGTTCCCCCCCCCGTTTTCCCCCCTCCCCCTCCCTCCTCCCCTTTCTCCTCCCTCCCTTTCCCCTCCCTGCACACACCCCTTCCCCTGCCCCTTCCCCCTATTTATTTAATTATTTTTTTATTTTTTAGTATAGAATCACACGCATACATTTCCACCTGAAGGGAAAGGGGGAGGGACAAGCCCTTTCCCGAGAACAGACAGCAGCTTTACTGCCACACTAACGATGGCTGCAAAATTTCATCAAATGGATCAACACTTATTTGAAGTCTTCGAATACTTCGCATCTTTAAAGGAGGTGCCACATGTCCACCTGAATCCTTCCTCTTTCTTCTGGCCTATTTAGTAATACGCTGAAATAGGATGATGCCATTTACGGCAGCCCAAGGTCCATGGTGGGGGGTGTATGCGTCAGAGGAGGGAGATTCCTAGGGGACATTAGAAAACATTACAATCTGGAAACGTGGGTGGGAGCCATTGAAATAGAGAAAACCCTCTCATTTTACTGTCTATTGACATATGACTAGTTGTTTGTGTATAGCGAAGGTGTTCAAAATAAAAATCTACTCTACAAAAAACCTCCTCTATTACAAAAAGGATTTTAGAATATAAAATATGTGTCTCACAGTCCATATTTACCTTTATTGTTCTCTCTCTGCCTGGCTCCCCGTCCCCATTCTTTAATTGCTCTGTCTCTCCCCTTCAGCTCATCAAGGTTTTTTGGTATGTTTCAGTTTATCTCTGTCTACCTCACTGTCCCCTTTTTTAATTCCTCCTTCTCTGCCTTGTGGCCCATTGCTCTTGTTTGGTTGGGTTTTTTTTCATCTCTGTCAGCGTGGTTTCCTGTTGCTTCCTTCTTCCTGGCCTGTAGCCCATCGCTGTTGCATTGGGTTTACCACACGAGGTGTTGTTAGCTGGGGCGGGGGCTGCAGGGGTGGGTTCTGTGAGAAGACACCAGGTGTTGTTCCCATGTTGGGCACAGCCAGTTCCCACGCTGAGACGGATGTGCTGCTGGTTAAAGCTGAGCCCATCGGCAGCGCTGGTAGGAAGCAGAGCAGAGGTTCTCCTGCAGCCTGTGGTGAAGACCATGGTGAGGCAGGCTGTTCCCCTGCAGTCCAGGGAGGTCCAGGGTGGAGCCAACGTGCCCCTGCGGCGCGTGGAGGACCCGAGGCCGGAGCAGGTGGCTGTGCCTGAAGGAAGCCGAGAGCCTGTGCGAGACCTGCGGCCTCGTGGGAGGGACCCCCCACTGGAGCAGAAAAAGAGCCTGAGGAGGAAGGAGCCGCAACCCCCATGCCATGTCCCCTGCGTTGGTCAGGGGTGGGATGTAGAGAAGTCAGGAGAGAAGAGGCGCCCAGGAAAAGAGGGAGGGGTGGCAGGAAGGTGTTTTTTGGATTTGTTCTTATTTGCATTATTTGAGGAACAATGACTTAATTTCCCCAAGTTGAGCCTGGTTTGTCTGTGACAGTAATTGGTAAGTAATCTCTTTGTCTTTATCTTGACCTATAAGCTTGTCTGCTGTATTTTCTCTCCCTCTCCTGTTTCTTAATCCGTTTGCTTTTTAAATTTTATCACTAGGTGAACTTTTATTCAGTTAGCTATCCCCATTTTGTAATGTTTTCCTGTCTGTGTCTTACCCTGTTGCCATATCTCTTTCTATGTTTACTTTTGTGAAGTTGCCAATACTCATTTATTAAGTGTCATGTACCCTGTTGCTTTCAAAGATTTTTATTTAGTTTGCTGTCCTTATATTTTCATTTTTATTTATTTCTTTGTCTAATTGCTCTTGCTTTTAACTTGTTCTTTCTATCTGCTTTTATCTCGTTGTCTGTGTTTCTTTTAAACTTTTTTCTTCTTTCATTTGAAAATCTTCATTCTACGTGTCTGATTCAGTTCGCTGTTCATAGTTTCTGGTTTTTTGCCTGCTTCCCTAATACTCTTTATTGCTTATCTTTTTAAATTTTCTCGTCTTTCCTTAGTGCCATCGCTTTTAAAATTCTCTTTTACATCTGTTTTAGTTTGCCATTAATCTTTGTCTTTACTTCCCCTGTTGCCTATCGCTTTTTTAATGTTCTTGCTATGCCTGCTTTTAGTCTCTTTGCCGTCTTATCAAAATTGTCTTCCTTTGTGCTATTGCTTTTTAACTTTTCCTCCTACTCCTGCATTTTAGTTTGCCATTGCTATTTTCTAATTTTTCCCTTGATTCTTTAATCACGGATATTCTGAAGACTTTCTGTCAACATTTATCTCCTTTGCTGTCTGTATTTTTAATTATTTCTTGCCTTTCCTTAGTGCCCTCTCTTTTTAAATTTTCTTTCTACGTCTTTTGAGATTGCCATCGCTATTTTTTGATTTTCTTTCTTATTTACTCGATCCCCGATCAAATTTTCTATCTGAGCTCTTTCCCTCAGACACCCGTCCTCTCTTTGTGCCTCAGAGTTCTCTTATCGTCCTCTCTGCCATCTAGCGTGCTTCCATTTGGTCCCCAGCCTCTCCGGACTCCCTCCTCACGTCCCTGAGTCTTCTTTGGTCTCTCTCACCGTGTCGCAACACCTACGGATGCTTTCAAGGTTGCCCTTAGCATACCTTTAGCTTTATCGCAGGCACCACACCCCTCTTGTTCCCTCGGAAGAGTTCCCGAGTCCGAATCTGCTACCCAGAGTGGGAAACCAAAGATTTCCCTAGTGTTTCTAGCTAGATCAGCAAAGCCTTAGACCGCAAGATGTAACAGCAACGTAGCAAACTTTGGCGGAACTCCTTCTTAGCGCACGAACAGCTAGTAGTTTTGTATGACTTTGATACATTGTAACCTAACTAACTTAATGAAATTGTATAAGTAATAATAATGAAGATTGTATACTTAACATTATGAATTAGAGCGACTGTTTCGGTCAAGGGGAAACTGTAATTCTTCGAAATGAAAAAAGGGACCGTTCTGCCCAGAATCATCAGAAGACAGATGACATACATCAACGGATGAGACAGAGATATCCTGAAACTGCATAAGACGGTAAAATCACCTGCACTAAAACTCCAGTCATCAAAGAGGACCCATAACCGTTGAACAATTTGATCGGTCAAGAGCCACACTCGTCACGTTAACATGTGCATGAATAGCTTACGCAATAGAATGTGAGGCTTTAAAAAGCACAGGAAAAGAACCCACGGGGTCCCTCTTTGGAGGCCCCGAGCTGTTAATAAATCAACTTTGTGACAGAACCTGGGGCACAAACTCTTTATTTACGGTCAGAGGCTAAGACCGATTCCACCTAGACTCCTTTTTGAGGAGTTTAGAAAGGAAGGGGTTCCGGTCTGAACCTCACGACTCCGGCGGGCAGGTGTTCCCAGACCGTTCTTCAAGACCCAGCCCAGTCCTTCCGTCCTCTCTTCCCTCGAGCTGTGCCTCTATTAGTTTCCTGGGCCTCCAATGACACGGTTACTCTGTTGAAATTCAATCATCGTGTTCCCAGTCATTTTTCTGTCCCTCCAACTTCCGACACTTTCCCTGTGCTCCACATCCATCTTGTAGCTCTTTAGGTGGGGCCATCTTTGAGCCGTAGAGCACTCATTTGTTCTTCTACACTACCTAGGATTGCACATTCTGTCCCCTGCGACCCGAGACCATCTGTACTCCACTCAGAGGATCACCAGAGTTCCTCCTTGTCATCCCCAAGCCTTCTTTGGTCACTCAGCCCTCTAGACACCCCTCTCCTCACCATCAAGACGCTTCCCGAGACCCTCCTTGATCTCCCCAGCACCTCATAGCACTTAATCTCCCTTTCTTTCGGTCCGTCAGAGCCTCTGGTTTTTCTTTGCCATACAACGCTCCTTTGTTTTTCTCTCTGCTATTGAGGGTATCACCATTAGGTGCTTCTCTCACTCATTCATCTGTGATTTGCCCAGATGCCCTCCTGGAACTCCGATGCATCTGCCGTCGCTCTGAGCCTTCTTTTCTTACTCTACCCCCGTCTAATGCCTCTACTCTCCATAGCCATGCGTTCCGAGTCCTTTCTCGTACTCCACAGCGCTCTTAGAGCACTTCAGCTTCCTTTTGGTAGTATTTTTTTGAGCGCCTCAGAGCGCCCTTAGCTTACTATTTGCAACTTAAGATGCCTTTATTCTGCCCCCAGCGCCCTGACAATATCTGTACTTTGTCAAAATCCCCTTCGGGGTTCCTCATCCTTAGTTTTGAGGCTTCTTTGAGCTCTCAGGCCCCTTGGGACTCCTCCGCTGCTCCCACCGAGCTCTCGTGACACAACTGCTACGTCCCGGAGTCCCATTTTAGCTCCGGAGGGCACTCCACACCCCTCTTTCCCCCTCAGAACGCTTCCCGAGTCCCCATCTGTTACTCTGGTCTGTCTTTCTGCCCTCTCATTCCTGGTCACCCTCCAGTCAGTCCCCGGCTCCCTGAGGACATCTGTACTTTGCTCAATTCCCTTTTGAGCTCGTCACATCTCCCCATCTCCTTTGGTCTCTCTGGCCCCTTTGGGACCTTTCTAATTCCTCTGACCATGTCTCCTGTTCTGACAGAACTTTTTCCGAAACCATCTGTATGCTCCAGAGCCACCAGTTTGGTGTCTGTCTTATAGTATGTTTCTATATCGTATCCAGTACCCTAAAGATGCCTATCGTCAGCTCAGATCTCCTCTTAGAAAGCCCTCATCTATTTTTATAGACATACTTCCCGTGGTGGTTTTTGTTGTCTTTTGCAATTTATTTTTGTTCTACGTACTCAGGTGTTCCTTAGACTGCTTCATACCATTTCTGATACTTTTATTGAATTTCTGCGTGTTTTGGTGCTTTCTGTCCTCTTGGACTCATCTAGTTCTGTTAACGGTATCGGTCGAGGAGAGATCACGTAGGGCTCTAAAGTGTCAGCACTTTACAGTAAATAACGTACGGTACAAGCAGAGATATTTTTGAGAAGGTTTTCTCACGGGATCCAGTTCCGCTTTGTCATTCAGTCCTATCCAGAACATAATTCGGGCAGAAGGTAGGTAGTATGCACGGTCCCGCTAAAAGTAAAGCGTGACCCCGTACCTCTGTATTTTGTTTGAAAGGAAACTAAAGCACATAAATTTTGATGATAATATCATTATTACATTTAGTAAACTAGCGTCTTTTAGGGCTTAGTATGATTTCTAGTTCTTTCTATCTACGCAATGGAACATTAAGTTGAATTACTTACCCAGTCCCGTTCCTGACACCATCGCTTCAGTCACAGTAGAAAAGCAGATATCGGCCTTTCTCGTAAGCGCCACTTTCCCTGTTCAGTCCTCACGGGCTGTAAACTTAAGGCTGACGAGAAAAGGAGCTGCTACCCCTGCGGCGGCCTTTATGGCTTCTGCTGGTCCATCCCACCCCTTCCCGGGGGGTTGTGGGAAGGGCGGAAGGCGGGGCCTGGGGTATATGAGCCACAGCCTCTGCTGAGGGAGCTCATTCTGCTGTTGGGTGTCTCCGGTGTAGATCATTTGCCAATCCTGCAGCCAAATGCAGTTTTGGAGCTGGCTCAGCTGTTCGGGCTGGTGCGCGTTCACATTTAGAGAAGGAGAACTCATAAGTTCTAGGAAAGACCTTCCAGACCAGTTAAGGTTCAGCAGCGTATTTAATAGAAAATAAATTTGTTCTTGGGTTTCCTTTTTTTTTTTTTTTGGTTAGTCGTTTTGTATTGAGCATTCAGGGATGGTAAGATGGTTTAATAGTATGTATTTCTTTTTTTTTTTCCAGGTACCCTGCATTTTCTTGGAATTCCTGACTTAATTGGAGATGGAACTTTGTGGGGTTTTCTCACCAGTTTTGTTACACACAGCGTAAGCTGTTAATATAAATTTTCTTAATAGGAGCAACAATAAGATTATTTAGCGGGCACTAGGGTGAGCATCTTCTATACATCTGTATATGAAGTGTTAGCATTTCTCAAGAAAGTAGCAGAGATTTAAGGTACAGTGGTTGTCACTGGCTTTGTGGGTCTGTAACGCAGCCCGGAGTCTGTGGGAAGAAAGGAGCTGCCTGCAGGGCACGGCTCGGAAGAGCAGCTCCCGAGGGGCAGCTGACAAGAGGGGGTTCAGAGGCTCTCATACAGGGCAGGAGTTGTCTGGAAGAAGCGGGGTTCCTTCCCTGTCAGTTCAGGAGAAGAGAAGGGGGTTCTGAAGCTTTGGGACAGGGGAAAGGGAGGCAGGTTCCTCAGACTTTCTCAGATGTTTTGCAGTTGGATTTGGGTGTCGATGAGGTCTGTTCCCTTGCGGTCTCCTGCGTGTGAGGTGGGCCGGGTAGTATCGAGGAGGAGCACGTGACCGGTGACTTTATGCAAGCACAATGGTAATTTTGTGTTTCTTTGGTGTCTTAGGTGCTGTAATTAATTGTTGCTTATGACTCTGTATTTGGTGGGGTTTTTTATTTCTTTATTTTGCAGATGATGGACCCGGTGACCGCAGGAACGTACCAGCTAGCTGTTTTTTGCGTGTTAAGTCACGGATGGATTTGGACGCCCGGCCCTTTGAAAGATGAGTTGAAGAACAGGCACAGGAGAGGGGACAAGGGAGACAATTGTGGGAAAGGATTTGTAAAGTTAGTGTAGGGCGGAGGGCTGTTGCGGAGCAATCCCCTTTAGGCAGGTAAGGGGAGCGGGTTACTCTTCAGCCTGACGGTAGCGTGCGCCGGGCAGGGCGGTTCCAGCCTGTGTCTGTGGTATCATCGGTGTGGTCTGTCTTCGGTGTATTAGACCTTCGTCGCATCTCGGTTTCGGGTTTATGCTCAAGCAGCAAGGCACGGTGCCTCAGGCGGCACCCCTGGAGTCTCGAACGCCTGTACTCATCGGCATAGCGCCAGTCGGGCGCCGCTTCTCTTGCATTAAAAGCCTAAAGCGTGGATAGGTGCAGTGTCACGGAAGTGTCTGGACGGTCCTCATTTGCGGCGCGGTTCCCAGCTGCGTGAGCAGCTCTGCTCTCTGGCCATCCGTTTTCAGGGCACGGGCCTTCTGCCCCGCATCGTTACGCTCTTAGGTCTTGAAGCCCGGTTTTCTGCACGTACATCTTTGCAGTTTGGCGACTCACTTCTTGTCACGAGTCGCGACGTTCTGCCTCTTCTCCGGGGTTTCCGTCGAGGCCCCTCACTTCACCATTACGCTCTCGCTCATCCTTTTGCTTGATGACGTCTTTGGTCGAGGTGTCGTCATTCTCGCTGAGAGTTTTCTCTCATCTTTGAGGTACATTGTAGGATTTTGTGTAGCGTCAGTCTGTCCATCTGTGTGCTTGTGTGGCTCGGAGCCGCCCTGCCCGGGGGTGTCGAGTCAGGGGTAGGTGGGATGGCAGTAAGAGTGTGTCCTTAACCCAGTGATCTGGCTAGGCTGTTGGGGCCAAGGTGGTACAGTCACCTGGGATCGAGTAGCCATCGGCAGGTTGCGTGGGCAGCTTTTTTTGGTACTGTTTTTCGGGGCGCAGCAGAGCTATGAGGGAGAGGCTGTTCAGCAGTAGTGACGGAGATTGCCTCTCCAAGGTATTGAGGCTGCTTTGTATTGAGTTTAAGATTAGTGGGCTTTGGTTCTGGCAGGTTGTAGTTGGGCTGTAGATGACACTTGTTAATGGGAACATTGGTCATTATGAAGCTATCTCTCTGTCTCCAGGTGACTTCTTTGATATTGTTTTTTCAGGTGCAGGGGGACGCGCTGTGTGGGGCGACGTAGGAGAGGTGAGCGGAGCTCTGTCTGAAGGTGGGTAGGTGCGTGGTCTCTTAGAGGGAAGCTGTGAGCGGTGGCTCTGTGAGGACTACATCAGGGTATTTTTCTGTTTCAGTTGGAAGCTTGAAGCAAGGAGCACTGTGGGATACAGGCACCAGGGCTGATTCAGCGCAGGTAAGATGAGTGTTTGGGTGGCAGTTAGCTGTCTGGGTGTTGTATTGTCAGTGAAGTGATAAGCGACCGGTGTTGTTTGTGTCTTACAGGTGGTGCGCAAGGGTGAAGGCGGTGACCCAAAGCGGTAGAGGACGGGCCGGCGAGTTGTCACGTGGAAGGGGCGGGAGATGCGAATCGGTGGCCAGGGGCTACGGTTGAGGGCAGTGTCTCAGCACGTGCTGTATCGGTTGGATTTTTGCAGGTGCCGCACACAGGCTCGGTGGGGTGCTGCCGTGCGCTGTCGAGCCATAGGAGCAGGTGAGGGGGTTGTGGGCAGGGTAGGCGTCTCGTAGCAAAGTATTCTGTGGTAGCTCAGTGAAGCATTTCCCTTTGGATTTGCAGGTACTGTGCAGGCTGCCTTTGGAATGGGAGGAGAATTTTAGGTGAGCTGTGTTGTAGAGAGGAGGCGCCTGGGGCTGGTGAGTTATTTAAATGCAATTGTAATTTTGTGACTCTTAAACGCTACAAACAATGAGCGTCACAGCATGTGACTGTGGCATCAGTGGAGAGCAGGTGAGCAGAATGCCACGGCGCAACTGAGCTGGGGATGGCACAGGAAAATTGCGTGTTGACCGATGCGATGTTGACTGACGCTGTTGTCTGTAGATTCATGTGTGTTTTTGTTGTGTGAATAACTTTTTTTTTTTTTTTTTTTCAGATGATGAAGAGAAACCAGGTGAATGCAGGATCAATCCATTTGGCTGCCTGTGGTGTTTTTCTTGTTGAGGATGGCTTTGGAGTCATCGCTCTTTGAAAGATAAGCTGAGGAAATGTCGGTGGAAACTGTTTGGGGGGGGACGGGACAAGTTTGGGAGTCACAGGGATGGCTTTTAAAGTTAACGTAGGGCAGAGGGCTGTCGCGGAGCAATCGCCTTTAGGCAGGTAAAGGGAGCGGGTTACTCTTCAGCCCGAGGGTAGTGTGCGCCGGGCAGGGCGGTTCCAGCCTGTGTCTGTGGTGTCATCGGTGTGGTCTGTCTTTGGTGTATCAGACCTTTGTCGGATCTCGATTTCAGGTTTATGCTCCAGGAGCAAGGCACGGTGCCTCAGGCGGCACCCCTGGAGTCTCGAACACCTGTTCTCATCGGCATAGCGCCAGTCGGGCGCCGCTTCTCTTGCATTAAAAGCCTAAAGCGTGGATAGGTGCAGTGTCACAGAAGTGTCTGGACGGTCCTCATTTGCGGCGCGGTTCCCAGCTGCGTGAGCAGCTCTGCTCTCTGGCCATCCGTTTTCAGGGCACGGGCCTTCTGCCCCACATCGTTACGCTCTTAGGTCTTGTACATGCAGAAAACCGGGCTTCATCTTTGCGGTTTGGCGAGTCACTTCTTGTCACGGGTCGCGATGTTCTACCTGTTCTCCGGGGTTTCTGTCGCAGCCCCTCACTTCACCATTACGCTCTCGCTCATCCTTTTGCTTGATGACGTCTTTGGTCGAGGTGTCGTCATTCTCGCTGAGAGTTTTCTCTCATCTTTGAGGTACATTGTAGGATTTTGTGTAGCGTCAGTCTGTCCATCTGTGTGCTTGTGTGGCTCGGAGCCGCCCTGCCCGGGGGTGTCGAGTCAGGGGTAGGTGGGATAGGAGTAAGAGTCTATGGTTAACATGTTGCTGTGTCCAGGCTGTCGGGGCCAAGGTGGTACAGTCATCTGGGATCGTGTAGCCATCAGCAGGCTGTATGGACAGTGCTTCCATTAGTGGTTTTTGAGATGAGCCGTGCCACGTTGGACGTGCTGGTCAGCAGTAGTGCAGGAGTCTGCACCTTGAAAACCAAAAAGGCTGCTTTGTATGGCACTTTGAGTTTATTTTTTTTGTTATGACAGGCTGTAGTTGGAATCTAGATAGTATTTGTAATTGGGAATGTGACCATCGGAATGAGGAAGCCATCGCTTCCCAGGTGACTCGTTTGATGTTGTTTTTCAGATGCAGAGGGACAAGCTGTGCAGGGCGACGAAGCAGAGCCGATTGGAGCACTATAAGAAGGCGGGTCGCCATGTGCGGCATTAGAAGGAAGATGTGAATGGTGGCTCTATGACAGCATTTATGGTATCGTTTTTTTCAATTTCAATCCCTGAAGCGACGAGCTGACTCAGTGGCTGACTCTGTCCAGGTGACCGGCGATCGGCAGGCTGAAGTATCAGTTGTTTTTCAGGCCAGTCGAGTTTTAAGGAACCTGTGCCGCTTGTATTTTACAGGTGGGGTGCAAGACCGAAAGCGGCAATCCAAAGTGACGGAGGCTGGGCCGGCAAGCTGTCAAGGTAAAGCAGCGGGAGATGGGAATTGTTATCCACAGCCTAAAGTTTCAGACTGTACCTCAGCATGTGCTGCTCTGCTTGTGTTTTTGCAGGTGCCGCACACAGGCTCAGATGGACAATGCCACAAGCCCGTGAACGGTTCGAGCCGGCGAGGCCGTCGCGGGCCCCTTTAGTGTCTAATAGCAAAGTATCACGTGTCAGCTCAGTGAAGCTTTTCTCCCTTTTACTTTGCAGGCACTGTGCAGGCCGCCTTTGGGAGCAGATGAGGGTTTGAGACGAGCCGGGTAGTCGAGAGGAGGCACACAGGGTCGGTGACTTCTTGCAAGCGCAACAGTAATTTTGAGTCTCTAGGTCTTTTAGGTGCCACAAACGATGACCGTCTGCACAGGAGAAGAAACGGAAGGATGTCAAGGAGGATTCTTAACCTGCCTAAGTGACTCGAAGCTGGGGTGTAGAAGAACAGGTATACCATACTAATCACTGTTTAGTCTCGTGTGCTTGATAGGCAGACCATCTGCGTTTTGATAACATAGGCCTGCGAGAGACTCGGAAGCACCCCGTTGGACAAGCTTGAGATTCCTGCCCCCCTGTGGGAAAGGGCAAAGCGCGGCAGTGAACTTTGGCTGCGCAATCCCCAATATACAGGTGCAAACAGCACATTTGGCGATCCTCGAGCACAGACAGATCGGTGCCTGGATCTGCGCTCGTGTGCCTCTGCCCATGCCCCACTTTGGGAGTTTCCCGGCTGGCGATGTAATGACAAAAAACTTACTCGTCGCACTTCACCTGTGTTTTTGTGGCTCTTCCTGCGCCCCGCCCGTGTTGGCTCACACGCAGCTGCAGCATTTGACTTTGTAGTCGACACGGAGCAGGTAAGCAGAAATGCAGCGGCACTTCTGAGGAGGGGCGTGTTGCGGTAAAGGTCTGTGTTGACTGACGTGATGCCGACTGACGGCAGTGTTGTGTGCTGTTTGGGCCTTTCTTTAAAGGTGATGAAGAGGAGCCTGGTGACAGCCGCATGAATCCTGTCGGCGGACTGTGGTTTTCCTCGTTGCGAATGGATTAAGCCTCCTGGCCCTCTGAAAGATAAGTCGAGGGAGCAGCACTGCAGTGGGGTCCGGGGAAGGAGGGGACGAGGTCGGCAATTGCAGGGACAGGTTTTAAAGGTAGTGTAGGGCAGAGGGCTGTCCAGGAGCGGTCCCCTTTGGGCAGGTAAAGGGGGAGCAGGTTACTCGTCAGCACAACGCTAGCATGTGCCGGGCAGGGCGGTTTCAGCCTGTGTCTGTTGTTGTATAGTCTGTGTGATACGTCTTATGTGTCGTAGAGCTTCCTCAGTTCTTAATGTCCTCGTTGCTCTTTGCACGAGGAGCATGACACATGCCTCAGGCGCAGCCCATGGAGTTCAATCGCCAGTACTCATCAGCACGGTGCCATCCGGGTGTTACTCTTGTCGCTTTATGAGCTTAAAGCGTGGATCGGTCTTGATCAGAAGACTTTTCGGTCGCTCCGCTTTTGTAGCATCGTTCCCGGCTGCACGAGCAGCTCTGCTCTCTACCCATCCATTTTCAGGGACCGTGTCTCGTTCCCTTCATCCTTATGTTTGTAGGGCTTGAAGCCGGGCTTCGTGCACATACATCATCTCAGTTTTGAGAGTCACTTCTCGTCACAGGCCCTGACGTCCTACTCTTTATTTTGGGGTGTTTCCCAGAGCCTCCTCCCATCACCGTTGCGGTCTTGCAGGTCTTCTTGCCCGACAGCGACTTCCATCCCGGTGTCATTCTTCTCACTGAGAGTTTTCTCTCACCTTTGAGGCACATTGTTTGTGGTGTTCTGTGTAGTATCTGTGCATGTCTGCGTGGCTCGGAGTCGCCCTGCCCGGGGGTGTAGAGTCAGGCGTAGGTGGGATAGCCGTAAGATTCTACAGTTAATATGTTGGTGTGTCGAGGCAAAGTCGGTAAGGTTATTTCGGACCGAGCGGCCGTCAGCGGGTTTTGCGAACAGGTTTTTCATTAACGCTTTATGGGGAAGGGTAGAGCTCTGCAGGAGGGGCCATTCAGCGTTAGCGCCGGAGACGGCATCTCAAAGAAGCAAAGGCTGCTATGCGTGGGGCTTGATGTTTGTGGGTGTTTTTTCTGACGAGCTGCCAGATGGCCTCCAGATGAGGTTTCTAAATAGGAACCAGACTTAAGCGTTATGAAGCTATCTCTCTGCGTCCAGCTGATCGTCAATGTTGTTTTTTCAGACATAGCAGGACCAGCTGCGCAGGCTGACGCAGCAGAGCCGAGCGGAGTACCGTGAGAAGGCGGGTCGTCATTTCCGGTATTAGAGGGAAGATGTGACCGCTGCCTCTGTGACTGCAGTTACGCTTGGTTGTTTTGTTGTTGTTTTTCCCCCGTTTGAATTCTTGATTCTGTCAGGTGCCAGAACAATGACGGTCTCAGCATCCAACTCTGGAATCCGTGCAGAGCAGGTGAGCAGAACACCACGGCGTGTCCGAGGTGGGGGCTGTCACAGGAGAAGTCTATGTTGACTGACGCGATGCTTCCCAACGGCATTATTGTGTGTGCATTTTTTTTGCATGTTTTTGCAGGCGATGAAGAATCTATCACCTGCAGGATTAATGCTGTTTGCCAATCGGGGTTTTTTTCATCAAGAATGGCTTTGGAGCCCAGGCTCTCGGAAAGCTCAGCGGATGGACTGGCGGCCAAGATTGTTTGGGGAGGGAGGGGACAGGGTCAGCAACCGGAGAGATGGGTTTTAAAGTTAGCGTAGGGCAGAGGGCTGCCCCGGACCGGTCCCCTTTGGGCAGGTAAAGAGAGGGGGTTACTCTTCAGCGTGAGGGTAACCTGCACCGGTCAGGGCAGTTCCGGCTCATGTTTGTCATCACGTAGTTTGCACGGCCTGTTTTCTGTGTCTTGCGTAATACCTTCTTCTGGTCTCAAAGTCTCCATAGCTCCTTTCTGGATCAGCAGGCACCTCGCTAGCCCTCCCGAGTATCTAGAGAGCATCACCTCATCAGCATAGTGCCTGTCGAGCAGTTCTCATCTTGGTAGTCTACTTTAAAGCGACCTTCCTTCCAGCGCCTATTATGTTGCGGATCTTTCCGATCGGTCTCCACTTGCGGCGGCAAGCCAGGCGGCACGTGCGGCTCCGTCGTTGAGATTCCTGTTTCCACAGAGTAGTCTTCTGGGGTTTCGTTCCCATGTCCTTAAGAGGTTCAGGTCTTAAAGCCTGCCTTCTCATGCATCCACCGTGATGATTTTGGCGGTCGCTTTCTGTTACAGGCGGCAGCCGTTGCCTCTCTTGCAGGGCCGCTATAAGGTATTTACATCACCGTGGCACCGTAGGGCTTCTGCGCCGGCATCATCGACCCTACGGGAGTTGTTCTCACCCACAGTCTTATAGTGTCTCACGGTCACTCTTGCAGCCTCTGCACGCGCCACGGGTCCGCGTGTGCCACCTGCGATCGGAGCTTCAAGCACACTTAGCGTCACGGATGTATCTGGAGGGTTACCTTCAGGGAGGCAATGTGGCCTGGAAGGACCGCTCTGCTTTTGTACTTTCTAGTTCCATAGAGATGTTCTATGGCATGTCATCCGCATGTCTTTTTGAGGTAAGGTCCTAAAGCCAAGCTTCTCAGGCACGTGTCATTCTAGAGTTGCGTTGTATCGCGGCACTGTAGTTTGGACTGCCATCCGAGACTGCCTAGCGAGGCGCCGCTTACTTTTTCTTTTGCTTTGTAAAGCTCAGTATTTGGGTATGCGTCGCATCGTACCGCCCTGTAATTGTCTCGACTGCCTTCAGAGACCGTCTCGCAGCGTAACTCCCCATCTTGCGTTTTGCGTCGGACCGTTCTCTGTTTGAATGGGTACGGCATTGTTAGGTTCTATTGGGTTTGCTTCATACTGCCCCGTAATTGTCTCAACCTTCATCTGAGACCGTTTTACATTGTAACGGCCCGTATTGCGTTTTGTCTCACATCGTGCCACTCCGTAACTAACTCGACCGCCACGCGAGACCGTCTCGCTTCATACTGCCCCCTACTGTTTTTATTTGTGTCGGATCAATCTGTACCGGAGTGCATGTTGCATTGTTTGGCATTGTATTGGCTTTGCATCGTATAGCTCTGTAACAGTCTCGACTGCCATTTGAGACCGTCTAGTATTGTATCACCCCGTATCGCATCGTGTCTCACATTGTATAGCTCTGTAACAGTCTTGACTGAGATTGGAGATGGTTTTGCATTGTACAAATCTGTATTTCCTTTTTTTTTTTAATTGGATCATTGCCTATTTGAATGCCTATTGCACTGTCTCTCTCTGTAGCGGTTGTGCATTGTATTTCTCTGTAATAGTCTTGACTGACATTGGAGAGCATCTCATATTGTGCAGGTCTACTTTGTATCCCATCGTGATGCTCCGTAACCGTCTCGGCCGCCAGCAGAGACCATCTGGCTTTGTGTCACCCTGTATTGTGTGTTGTTATTAGATCACTGTTTTTTTGAGCGTGTATTGTATTGTTCTGCTGAGTATCAGTTTTGCATTGTACTGCCGTGAAATTGTCTTGACCGACATCTGAGGCGGTCTCGCATCGTACCACCCCCTATTGAGGTTTTGTTATCGGAGCGTTCCGTATTTGACTGCCTAGTGCCTTGTTCGGCTCCGTATGGGATTTGCCTCGTCTGGGTCTGCGTCGGTGTCTACCACCATCCAAGACCGTCTCGCATCGTATCGCCTCATATTGTTGTTTGCCTTTCGTCGGCACCCCTCCGTAGTCATCTGGACCACCGCCGGAGACGATGTCACGTCGCACCACCCTGTAATCGTCTCAACTGCTGTCAGAGATGGACCTGCATTCTATCACCCTGTATTGTATTTTGTCTCAATGGTGCTCTAAGGGCACGTCAAGTTGTTTGACTTGTGTGAACATTACGTGGCTCTATCTTTGTATGTATCATATGATACTGTGTAGGCAGCGTAGATGGTTAAGGGGTCTCCATCTCTCTGCACGTGGCCGGGAAGGGAGTGAATTACAACCAGATTGTGAGGTAAGATAAGGTAAGACATTAATGCATTTGTGGGTTTTATGCAGTTGTTGTAGGTGACTTGCGGTAAGTGTGTAGAAAGAGCAGATGGGGCTCTGAGCAGTCAGTGATTTGCAGGCTTGTAGGGCAAATAACTGGGGAAAAGAAAAAAAGAAACAAACAAACCAGCCGGGGGATATATTTCTTTCCCCTGGCTGTTTTTTTTTTTTTTTTTTTTTTTTTGGCCGCTCTGCGAGGCGACGTTCATCGCCAAAGTTTGGGCGGAGGTCAGGCACGGGCCGGGGTTTTTGCAGGCAGGGTCACCTGCGAGGCTGCTCCGGGAGGCACTCTGGAGGAGCGCCGCAGAGACGGGCCCACGGCAGCTTTTGGCCGGCAGCTGGGAGAACGCAGGAGCCGAGCGGGAGGTTGGGCCTGTGTGGCCGCGGAGGGAGCGGGGTGTCTGGCCGGTGTTTGTGTGTGGTTTGGTGGTTGTGTTGACCCGCAGGCCGGCTGCGGCTGTGTGCGTGTTTTCCTTTGCAGGCTCGTAGGGCGAACCACTAGAATAAAAAACCCCAGCCGGGGGATTTTTTTTTTCTTCCCCCGGCTGGGTTTTTTTTCCCCGGTCCCGGCCGCTCTGCGAGGCGACGTTCATCGCCAAAGTTTGGGCGGAGGTCGGGCACGGGCCGGGGTTTTTGCAGGCAGGGTCACCTGCGAGGCCGCTCCGGGCGGCGCTCTGGAGGAGCGCCGCAGAGACGGGCCCACGGCTGCTTTTGGCCGGCAGGTGGGAGAAGGCAGGAGCCGAGCGGGAGGTTGGGCCGGCGTGGCCGCGGAGGGAGCGGGGTGTCTGGCCGGTGTTTGTGTGTGGTTTGGTGGTTGTGTTGACCCGCAGGCCGGCTGCGGCTGTGTGCGTGTTTTCCTTTGCAGGCTCGTAGGGCGAACCACTAGAATAAAAAACCCCAGCCGGGGGATTTTTTTTTTCTTCCCCCGGCTGGGTTTTTTTTCCCCGGTCCCGGCCGCTCTGCGAGGCGACGTTCATCGCCAAAGTTTGGGCGGAGGTCGGGCACGGGCCGGGGTTTTTGCAGGCAGGGTCACCTGCGAGGCCGCTCCGGGCGGCGCTCTGGAGGAGCGCCGCAGAGACGGGCCCACGGCTGCTTTTGGCCGGCAGGTGGGAGAAGGCAGGAGCCGAGCGGGAGGTTGGGCCGGCGTGGCCGCGGAGGGAGCGGGGTGTCTGGCCGGTGTTTGTGTGTGGTTTGGTGGTTGTGTTGACCCGCAGGCCGGCTGCGGCTGTGTGCGTGTTTTCCTTTGCAGGCTCGTAGGGCGAACCACTAGAATAAAAAACCCCAGCCGGGGGATTTTTTTTTTCTTCCCCCGGCTGGGTTTTTTTTCCCCGGTCCCGGCTGCTCTGCGAGGCGACGTTCATCGCCAAAGTTTGGGCGGAGGTCGGGCACGGGCCGGGGTTTTTGCAGGCAGGGTCACCTGCGAGGCCGCTCCGGGCGGCGCTCTGGAGGAGCGCCGCAGAGACGGGCCCACGGCTGCTTTTGGCCGGCAGGTGGGAGAAGGCAGGAGCCGAGCGGGAGGTTGGGCCTGTGTGGCCGCGGAGGGAGCGGGGTGTCTGGCCGGTGTTTGTGTGTGGTTTGGTGGTTGTGTTGACCCGCAGGCCGGCTGCGGCTGTGTGCGTGTTTTCCTTTGCAGGCTCGTAGGGCGAACCACTAGAATAAAAAACCCCAGCCGGGGGATTTTTTTTTTCTTCCCCCGGCTGGGTTTTTTTTCCCCGGTCCCGGCCGCTCTGCGAGGCGACGTTCATCGCCAAAGTTTGGGCGGAGGTCGGGCACGGGCCGGGGTTTTTGCAGGCAGGGTCACCTGCGAGGCCGCTCCGGGCGGCGCTCTGGAGGAGCGCCGCAGAGACGGGCCCACGGCTGCTTTTGGCCGGCAGGTGGGAGAAGGCAGGAGCCGAGCGGGAGGTTGGGCCGGCGTGGCCGCGGAGGGAGCGGGGTGTCTGGCCGGTGTTTGTGTGTGGTTTGGTGGTTGTGTTGACCCGCAGGCCGGCTGCGGCTGTGTGCGTGTTTTCCTTTGCAGGCTCGTAGGGCGAACCACTAGAATAAAAAACCCCAGCCGGGGGATTTTTTTTTTTCTTCCCCCGGCTGGGTTTTTTTTCCCCGGTCCCGGCCGCTCTGCGAGGCGACGTTCATCGCCAAAGTTTGGGCGGAGGTCGGGCACGGGCCGGGGTTTTTGCAGGCAGGGTCACCTGCGAGGCCGCTCCGGGCGGCGCTCTGGAGGAGCGCCGCAGAGACGGGCCAATGGCTGCTTTTGGCCGGCAGGTGGGAGAAGGCAGGAGCCGAGCGGGAGGTTGGGCTGGTGTGGTCGCGGAGGGAGCGGGGTGTATTTTGGCGGGTGTGTAGACCCGCAGGCTGGCACCGGAGGGGTGCGTGTGTTTTCCTTTGCAGGCTCGTAGGGCAAAGCACTAGAATAAAAAAACCCCAGCCGGGGGATTTTTTTTTTCTTCCCCCGGTTGGGTTTTTTTTTCCCCGGTCCCGGCCGCTCTGCGAGGCGACGGTCATCGCCAAAGTTTGGGCGGAGGTCGGGCACGGGCCGGGGTTTTTGCAGGCAGGGTCACTTGTTAGGCTCCTGGATTTGCAGTTTTTGGGGTATATTCTCCTGTGGTGTGAATAGTGTTTGTCGTTTGTGGAAGTTGTGTGCAGCAGCTGTTAATGGTCATGGAGCTATGATGCAGGGTGTGGTGGGAGATGGTCAGTGTGGAGCAGGAATGGCTATTGCAGCAGGTGCGTTTTTGATTATTTTGGGATTGAGGTATAGAGTTGGCTAGGCCTGTGAGAAATATGACATCATCACCCTTAATTACAATTTGTTGGTGGTATTAATTTTTTATTTCCCCACAGGTCAGCAGATGTGTACAGAGAAGGAGCAGGTGCCTGTTTCCTCCTCAGAGCAGGAAGTTTTGTAGATGGTGTTGCCCAGAAGAGGGAACCTGACAGCCATGTGGGAAGAGAGCGTATTCTTATGGGAGCAGGAACTGTAGTAGCATTCGTCCCTATCTTCGCAACAGCAGGAAGAACTTGACTGCAGCCATGGTGTTGAGGATTATCGTGGAATTGACTTTTTTTGGCTGTATTTGTACAGACCATAAGTCCACAGGGGCTAAATGTACTAGTAGCCCTTATGGGATGCAAGTTGTTATTGTTTGTCATTGTGCATTGGGGTCAGAATACTTAGTTGGAGTAAATTGCATCAGTGGTAAAGGCAGGTAGATGTAGTGATCAGGATGAGGTGTAAGTAAACATGATTGCAGATGTGGCAGGTTTTGTAGTAGTAGTAGCCACATCAAAGGTAATGACAAGTCTGGAGATGGTTTCTATGGCCAGACAGTTTATGTAATGTAGTAGTAGTAGTAGGTGAGGTTTGAGGATGAGTGTGAGGGACATAGGTTGAAGAGGTCAATATTGAAATAAGTAACTCCCACTGCTCAACTTTGGCTGAACAGTTGCAGACAACACTTTTGTTAACAAATGTATGAATAATAAAGTATTTTTTGGTCTCATCCCACTCCTGTTTGTTTTGCTGGGTACAGGGGCAACTGCATTGTAGTTTTGAAGACTGTGTGTGAGCATATATAGGTCTTTAGGTGCACATGGTGGAACATGGCTGTGCACTGTTGATCTTGTGTGTATGGGACTTTATGAACGTTCATAGAGGGAGGTGTGTTTTAGAGTGTTTGTGTGTGTGAGAGTGGGTTCATGGGTGTAGAGTTGCTGTAAGAGTTTCACAGCAGCATAGTCAGAACAATAATGTTCTAACAGAGACACATGATGCTGCAGCAGTGGGAAAGGGCATGTTTAGTCGTTCCCAATGAAGAAATTTCTTTCCCGGGAAAGGTGGCTGCCCCTGTGCCTGCCATTTTCTAGTGCCATGCAATAGTTATTATTTTTAATTTTTCCTACACATACCCTACAGTTATTGGCACCCACACCAATATTCACTAATCCACAATTACCTCATTAATTAAATTCAATTAATTATGCAAATGACTTAATTAAATATGCAAATTAGATAAAATTTTTTTTTCCCCACCCACCATCACTAAATACACCACATACTCAAAAAATCCCAAAATTTAAATAATGCTGCAACAAAAAAATTAATGAAACAAGAAACCTAATACAAAAACAATGAATTATATGCAAAATAAATCTAACAAAGCCTTAAAAAATGAACAATAACAAAGTGTAATAAAAGTAATAATAACCAAATAAACTAAAATAAAAATTATTTTTAAAGTAACCACAGCAAACACCACAACCAATTTCCAAAATCCATCAAAAAATATTACTTCTTTACAAATAACAAACAAGCAATCATGTGTACACTACTTGTAAAATATCCATTACAAATACATAAATCACAAGAAATCACTAAAAACACCATTGATAAAACACTGCAATACCACTACCTTGAAGAGTACTCCAAAGAAATTAAAAATTCAAAAATATGGCAAATAAACAACAAAACCATAACAATTCTTTTTAAATCAACAGTAACAAACACTACCAAAAAACATAATCCATAAGTACCTCTGATACCACATTAATACAATATTGTATTTTTTCATTTTTTGGGGCCCCCCAAAAAAAACCCAATTACAACAAAAATCAACTATGTCACTAATACCAATGACCACATCTCAAAAAAAGAAATTCATCATACTGACAATAAAACAGAAAACAAGAAACTAACCACTGACAACCCACTAAGACTGAGCCACACAAAATCCC
Source organism: Vanellus vanellus (assembly GCF_965231255.1). Classification (NCBI taxonomy): domain Eukaryota; kingdom Metazoa; phylum Chordata; class Aves; order Charadriiformes; family Charadriidae; genus Vanellus; species Vanellus vanellus. The sequence goes on along the minus strand of NW_028128639.1, from coordinate 4,742 downwards.
ACAAACTATAGCATAACAATTAGTGAAAATATACCAAAACCACTGAACATTACATAAAAACAAACAAATCAAATGTAACAAACCACAAACGGAAACAGTCACAGAACCTGGGCTTCAAGTTTCCAGCTTGCATTAGGGTTAGGGTGTCGGGTTAGGGGTTAGGGTTAGGGGTTAGGGTTAGGGGTTAGGGTTAGGGGTTAGGGTGTCGGGTTAGGGTTAGGGTTAGGGTGTCGGGTTAGGGTTAGGGTGTCGGGTTAGGGTTAGGGTGTCGGGTTAGGGTTAGGGTGTCGGGTTAGGGTTAGGGTTAGGGTTAGGGTTAGGGTTAGGGTTAGGGTTAGGGTTAGGGTTAGGGTGTCGGGTTAGGGTTAGGGTGTCGGGTTAGGGTGTCGGGTTAGGGTTAGGGTGTCGGGTTAGGGTGTCGGGTTAGGGTTAGGGTTAGGGTGTCGGGTTAGGGTTAGGGTTAGGGTTAGGGTTAGGGTTAGGGTTAGGGTGTCGGGTTAGGGTTAGGGTTAGGGTTAGGGTTAGGGTGTCGGGTTAGGGTTAGGGTTAGGGTTAGGGTTAGGGTTAGGGTTAGGGTTAGGGTTAGGGTTAGGGTTAGGGTTAGGGTTAGGGTTAGGGTTAGGGTTAGGGTTAGGGTTAGGGTTAGGGTTAGGGTTAGGGTTAGGGTTAGGGTTAGGGTTAGGGTTAGGGTTAGGGTTAGGGTTAGGGTTAGGGTTAGGGTTAGGGTTAGGGTTAGGGTTAGGGTTAGGGTTAGGGTTAGGGTTAGGGTTAGGGTTAGGGTTAGGGTTAGGGTTAGGGTTAGGGTTAGGGTTAGGGTTAGGGTTAGGGTTAGGGTTAGGGTTAGGGTTAGGGTTAGGGTTAGGGTTAGGGTTAGGGTTAGGGTTAGGGTTAGGGTTAGGGTTAGGGTTAGGGTTAGGGTTAGGGTTAGGGTTAGGGTTAGGGTTAGGGTTAGGGTTAGGGTTAGGGTTAGGGTTAGGGTTAGGGTTAGGGTTAGGGTTAGGGTTAGGGTTAGGGTTAGGGTTAGGGTTAGGGTTAGGGTTAGGGTTAGGGTTAGGGTTAGGGTTAGGGTTAGGGTTAGGGTTAGGGTTAGGGTTAGGGTTAGGGTTAGGGTTAGGGTTAGGGTTAGGGTTAGGGTTAGGGTTAGGGTTAGGGTTAGGGTTAGGGTTAGGGTTAGGGTTAGGGTTAGGGTTAGGGTTAGGGTTAGGGTTAGGGTTAGGGTTAGGGTTAGGGTTAGGGTTAGGGTTAGGGTTAGGGTTAGGGTTAGGGTTAGGGTTAGGGTTAGGGTTAGGGTTAGGGTTAGGGTTAGGGTTAGGGTTAGGGTTAGGGTTAGGGTTAGGGTTAGGGTTAGGGTTAGGGTTAGGGTTAGGGTTAGGGTTAGGGTTAGGGTTAGGGTTAGGGTTAGGGTTAGGGTTAGGGTTAGGGTTAGGGTTAGGGTTAGGGTTAGGGTTAGGGTTAGGGTTAGGGTTAGGGTTAGGGTTAGGGTTAGGGTTAGGGTTAGGGTTAGGGTTAGGGTTAGGGTTAGGGTTAGGGTTAGGGTTAGGGTTAGGGTTAGGGTTAGGGTTAGGGTTAGGGTTAGGGTTAGGGTTAGGGTTAGGGTTAGGGTTAGGGTTAGGGTTAGGGTTAGGGTTAGGGTTAGGGTTAGGGTTAGGGTTAGGGTTAGGGTTAGGGTTAGGGTTAGGGTTAGGGTTAGGGTTAGGGTTAGGGTTAGGGTTAGGGTTAGGGTTAGGGTTAGGGTTAGGGTTAGGGTTAGGGTTAGGGTTAGGGTTAGGGTTAGGGTTAGGGTTAGGGTTAGGGTTAGGGTTAGGGTTAGGGTTAGGGTTAGGGTTAGGGTTAGGGTTAGGGTTAGGGTTAGGGTTAGGGTTAGGGTTAGGGTTAGGGTTAGGGTTAGGGTTAGGGTTAGGGTTAGGGTTAGGGTTAGGGTTAGGGTTAGGGTTAGGGTTAGGGTTAGGGTTAGGGTTAGGGTTAGGGTTAGGGTTAGGGTTAGGGTTAGGGTTAGGGTTAGGGTTAGGGTTAGGGTTAGGGTTAGGGTTAGGGTTAGGGTTAGGGTTAGGGTTAGGGTTAGGGTTAGGGTTAGGGTTAGGGTTAGGGTTAGGGTTAGGGTTAGGGTTAGGGTTAGGGTTAGGGTTAGGGTTAGGGTTAGGGTTAGGGTTAGGGTTAGGGTTAGGGTTAGGGTTAGGGTTAGGGTTAGGGTTAGGGTTAGGGTTAGGGTTAGGGTTAGGGTTAGGGTTAGGGTTAGGGTTAGGGTTAGGGTTAGGGTTAGGGTTAGGGTTAGGGTTAGGGTTAGGGTTAGGGTTAGGGTTAGGGTTAGGGTTAGGGTTAGGGTTAGGGTTAGGGTTAGGGTTAGGGTTAGGGTTAGGGTTAGGGTTAGGGTTAGGGTTAGGGTTAGGGTTAGGGTTAGGGTTAGGGTTAGGGTTAGGGTTAGGGTTAGGGTTAGGGTTAGGGTTAGGGTTAGGGTTAGGGTTAGGGTTAGGGTTAGGGTTAGGGTTAGGGTTAGGGTTAGGGTTAGGGTTAGGGTTAGGGTTAGGGTTAGGGTTAGGGTTAGGGTTAGGGTTAGGGTTAGGGTTAGGGTTAGGGTTAGGGTTAGGGTTAGGGTTAGGGTTAGGGTTAGGGTTAGGGTTAGGGTTAGGGTTAGGGTTAGGGTTAGGGTTAGGGTTAGGGTTAGGGTTAGGGTTAGGGTTAGGGTTAGGGTTAGGGTTAGGGTTAGGGTTAGGGTTAGGGTTAGGGTTAGGGTTAGGGTTAGGGTTAGGGTTAGGGTTAGGGTTAGGGTTAGGGTTAGGGTTAGGGTTAGGGTTAGGGTTAGGGTTAGGGTTAGGGTTAGGGTTAGGGTTAGGGTTAGGGTTAGGGTTAGGGTTAGGGTTAGGGTTAGGGTTAGGGTTAGGGTTAGGGTTAGGGTTAGGGTTAGGGTTAGGGTTAGGGTTAGGGTTAGGGTTAGGGTTAGGGTTAGGGTTAGGGTTAGGGTTAGGGTTAGGGTTAGGGTTAGGGTTAGGGTTAGGGTTAGGGTTAGGGTTAGGGTTAGGGTTAGGGTTAGGGTTAGGGTTAGGGTTAGGGTTAGGGTTAGGGTTAGGGTTAGGGTTAGGGTTAGGGTTAGGGTTAGGGTTAGGGTTAGGGTTAGGGTTAGGGTTAGGGTTAGGGTTAGGGTTAGGGTTAGGGTTAGGGTTAGGGTTAGGGTTAGGGTTAGGGTTAGGGTTAGGGTTAGGGTTAGGGTTAGGGTTAGGGTTAGGGTTAGGGTTAGGGTTAGGGTTAGGGTTAGGGTTAGGGTTAGGGTTAGGGTTAGGGTTAGGGTTAGGGTTAGGGTTAGGGTTAGGGTTAGGGTTAGGGTTAGGGTTAGGGTTAGGGTTAGGGTTAGGGTTAGGGTTAGGGTTAGGGTTAGGGTTAGGGTTAGGGTTAGGGTTAGGGTTAGGGTTAGGGTTAGGGTTAGGGTTAGGGTTAGGGTTAGGGTTAGGGTTAGGGTTAGGGTTAGGGTTAGGGTTAGGGTTAGGGTTAGGGTTAGGGTTAGGGTTAGGGTTAGGGTTAGGGTTAGGGTTAGGGTTAGGGTTAGGGTTAGGGTTAGGGTTAGGGTTAGGGTTAGGGTTAGGGTTAGGGTTAGGGTTAGGGTTAGGGTTAGGGTTAGGGTTAGGGTTAGGGTTAGGGTTAGGGTTAGGGTTAGGGTTAGGGTTAGGGTTAGGGTTAGGGTTAGGGTTAGGGTTAGGGTTAGGGTTAGGGTTAGGGTTAGGGTTAGGGTTAGGGTTAGGGTTAGGGTTAGGGTTAGGGTTAGGGTTAGGGTTAGGGTTAGGGTTAGGGTTAGGGTTAGGGTTAGGGTTAGGGTTAGGGTTAGGGTTAGGGTTAGGGGTTAGGGTTAGGGTTAGGGTTAGGGTTAGGGTTAGGGTTAGGGTTAGGGTTAGGGTTAGGGTTAGGGTTAGGGTTAGGGTTAGGGTTAGGGGTTAGGGTTAGGGTTAGGGTTAGGGTTAGGGTTAGGGTTAGGGTTAGGGTTAGGGTTAGGGTTAGGGTTAGGGTTAGGGTTAGGGTTAGGGTTAGGGTTAGGGTTAGGGTTAGGGTTAGGGTTAGGGTTAGGGTTAGGGTTAGGGTTAGGGTTAGGGTTAGGGTTAGGGTTAGGGTTAGGGTTAGGGTTAGGGTTAGGGTTAGGGTTAGGGTTAGGGTTAGGGTTAGGGTTAGGGTTAGGGTTAGGGTTAGGGTTAGGGTTAGGGTTAGGGTTAGGGTTAGGGTTAGGGTTAGGGTTAGGGTTAGGGTTAGGGTTAGGGTTAGGGTTAGGGTTAGGGTTAGGGTTAGGGTTAGGGTTAGGGTTAGGGTTAGGGTTAGGGTTAGGGTTAGGGTTAGGGTTAGGGTTAGGGTTAGGGTTAGGGTTAGGGTTAGGGTTAGGGTTAGGGTTAGGGTTAGGGTTAGGGTTAGGGTTGGGTTAGGGTTAGGGTTAGGGTTAGGGTTAGGGTTAGGGTTAGGGTTAGGGTTAGGGTTAGGGTTAGGGTTAGGGTTAGGGTTAGGGTTAGGGTTAGGGTTAGGGTTAGGGTTAGGGTTAGGGTTAGGGTTAGGGTTAGGGTTAGGGTTAGGGTTAGGGTTAGGGTTAGGGTTAGGGTTAGGGTTAGGGTTAGGGTTAGGGTTAGGGTTAGGGTTAGGGTTAGGGTTAGGGTTAGGGTTAGGGTTAGGGTTAGGGTTAGGGTTAGGGTTAGGGTTAGGGTTAGGGTTAGGGTTAGGGTTAGGGTTAGGGTTAGGGTTAGGGTTAGGGTTAGGGTTAGGGTTAGGGTTAGGGT
>NW_028128640.1:0-40802 GCF_965231255.1 Vanellus vanellus | reverse complement strand
GGTTCCAGGAGGCAGTGAGGACCAGCATCACTTTTCCCCACTGGCACCTTTGCTGTGGCAGCAAAAGCTGGACGTTTGTCTTTTTTGCTCCAAACAGCGCCGAAAGTGAAAAAAGGTGCTTTTGAGGCTAGAGTGCGCAGGAAAGCAGAGAGGGCCAAATTGTGTGGGGCATTTGAAGGGGTTCCAGGAGGCAGTGAGGACCAGCATGACTTTTCCCCGCTGGCACCTTTGCTGTGGCAGCAAAAGCTGGACGTTTGTCTTTTTTGCTCCAAACAGCGCCGAAAGTGAAAATAGGTGCTTTTGAGGATAGAGTGGGCAGGAAAGCAAAGAGGGCCAAATTGTGTGGGGCATTTGAAGGGGTTCCAGGAGGCAGTGAGGACCAGCATCACTTTTCCCCGCTGGCACCTTTGCTGTGGCAGCAAAAGCTGGACGTTTGTCTTTTTTGCTCCGGAGGGCGTCAAAAGTGAAAAAAGGTGCTTTTGAGGATAGAGTGGGCAGGAAAGCAGAGAGGGCCAAATTGTGTGGGGCATTTGAAGGGGTTCCAGGAGGCAGTGAGGACCAGCATCACTTTTCCCCACTGGCACATTTTCTGTGGCAGCAAAAGCTGGACGTTTGTCTTTTTTGCTCCAAACAGCGCCGAAAGTGAAAAAAGGTGCTTTTGAGGCTTGAGTGCGCAGGAAAGCAGAGAGGGCCAAATTGTGTGGGGCATTTGAAGGGGTTCCAGGAGGCAGTGAGGACCAGCATCACTTTTCCCCGCTGGCACCTTTGCTGTGGCAGCAAAAGCTGGACGTTTGTCTTTTTTGCTCCAAACAGCGCCGAAAGTGAAAAAAGGTGCTTTTGAGGATAGAGTGGGCAGGAAAGCAGAGAGGGCCAAATTGTGTGGGGCATTTGAAGGGGTTCCAGGAGGCAGTGAGGACCAGCATCACTTTTCCCCGCTGGCACCTTTGCTGTGGCAGCAAAAGCTGGACGTTTGTCTTTTTTGCTCCAAACAGCGCCGAAAGTGAAAAAAGGTGCTTTTGAGGATAGAGTGGGCAGGAAAGCAGAGAGGGCCAAATTGTGTGGGGCATTTGAAGGGGTTCCAGGAGGCAGTGAGGACCAGCATGACTTTTCCCCGCTGGCACCTTTGCTGTGGCAGCAAAAGCTGGACGTTTGTCTTTTTTGCTCCAAACAGCGCCGAAAGTGAAAAAAGGTGCTTTTGAGGATAGAGTCGGCAGGAAAGCAGAGAGGGCCAAATTGTGTGGGGCATTTGAAGGGGTTCCAGGAGGCAGTGAGGACCAGCATCACTTTTCCCCGCTGGCACCTTTGCTGTGGCAGCAAAAGCTGGACGTTTGTCTTTTTGCTCCAAACAGCGCCGAAAGTGAAAAAAGGTGCTTTTGAGGCTAGAGTGCGCAGGAAAGCAGAGAGGGCCAAATTGTGTGGGGCATTTGAAGGGGTTCCAGGAGGCAGTGAGGACCAGCATCACTTTTCCCCGCTGGCGCCTTTGCTGTGGCAGCAAAAGCTGGACGTTTGTCTTTTTTGCAGCGGAGGGCGCCAAAAGTGAAAAAAGTGCTTTTGAGGCTTGAGTCGGCAGGAAAGCAGAGAGGGCCAAATTGTGTGGGGCATTTGAAGGGGTTCCAGGAGGCAGTGAGGACCAGCATCACTTTTCCCCGCTGGCACCTTTGCTGTGGCAGCAAAAGCTGGACGTTTGTCTTTTTTGCTCCAAACAGCGCCGAAAGTGAAAAAAGGTGCTTTTGAGGCTTGAGTGCGCAGGAAAGCAGAGAGGGCCAAATTGTGTGGGGCATTTGAAGGGGTTCCAGGAGGCAGTGAGGACCAGCATGACTTTTCCCCGCTGGCACCTTTGCTGTGGCAGCAAAAGCTGGACGTTTGTCATTTTGCTCCAAACAGCGCCGAAAGTGAAAAAAGGTGCTTTTGAGGATAGAGTGGGCAGGAAAGCAGAGAGGGCCAAATTGTGTGGGGCATTTGAAGGGGTTCCAGGAGGCAGTGAGGACCAGCATCACTTTTCCCCGCTGGCACCTTTGCTGTGGCAGCAAAAGCTGGACGTTTGTCTTTTTTGCTCCAAACAGCGCCGAAAGTGAAAAAAGGTGCTTTTGAGGATAGAGTGGGCAGGAAAGCAGAGAGGGCGAAATTGTGTGGGGCATTTGAAGGGGTTCCAGGAGGCAGTGAGGACCAGCATCACTTTTCCCCGCTGGCACCTTTGCTGTGGCAGCAAAAGCTGGACGTTTGTCTTTTTTGCTCCAAACAGCGCCGAAAGTGAAAAAAGGTGCTTTTGAGGATAGAGTGGGCAGGAAAGCAGAGAGGGCCAAATTGTGTGGGGCATTTGAAGGGGTTCCAGGAGGCAGTGAGGACCAGCATGACTTTTCCCCGCTGGCACCTTTGCTGTGGCAGCAAAAGCTGGACGTTTGTCTTTTTTGCTCCAAACAGCGCCGAAATTGAAAAAAGGTGCTTTTGAGGCTAGAGTGCGCAGGAAAGCAGAGAGGGCCGAATTGTGTGGGGCATTTGAAGGGGTTCCAGGAGGCAGTGAGGACCAGCATCACTTTTCCCCGCTGGCGCCTTTGCTGTGGCAGCAAAAGCTGGACGTTTGTCTTTTTTGCAGCGGAGGGCGCCAAAAGTGAAAAAAGTGCTTTTGAGGCTTGAGTCGGCAGGAAAGCAGAGAGGGCCAAATTGTGTGGGGCATTTGAAGGGGTTCCAGGAGGCAGTGAGGACCAGCATCACTTTTCCCCGCTGGCACCTTTGCTGTGGCAGCAAAAGCTGGACGTTTGTCTTTTTTGCTCCAAACAGCGCCGATAGTGAAAAAAGGTGCTTTTGAGGATAGAGTTGGCAGGAAAGCAGAGAAGGCCAAATTGTGTGGGGCATTTGAAGGGGTTCCAGGAGGCAGTGAGGACCAGCATCACTTTTCCCCGCTGGCACCTTTGCTGTGGCAGCAAAAGCTGGACGTTTGTCTTTTTTGCTCCAAACAGCGACGAAAGTGAAAAATGTGCTTTGGAGGATAGAGTCGGCAGGAAAGCAGAGAGGGCCAAATTGTGTGGGGCATTTGAAGGGGTTCCAGGAGGCAGTGAGGACCAGCATCACTTTTCCCCGCTGGCACCTTTGCTGTGGCAGCAAAAGCTGGACGTTTGTCTTTTTTGCTCCAAACAGCGCCGAAAGTGAAAAAAGGTGCTTTTGAGGCTCGAGTCGGCAGGAAAGCAGAGAGGGCCAAATTGTGTGGGGCATTTGAAGGGGTTCCAGGAGGCAGTGAGGACCAGCATCACTTTTCCCCGCTGGCACCTTTGCTGTGGCAGCAAAAGCTGGACGTTTGTCTTTTTTGCTCCAAACAGCGCCGAAAGTGAAAATAGGTGCTTTTGAAGATAGAGTGGGCAGGAAAGCAGAGAGGGCCAAATTGTGTGGGACGTTTGAAGGGGTTCCAGGAGGCAGTGAGGACCAGCATCACTTTTCCCCGCTGGCACCTTTGCTGTGGCAGCAAAAGCTGGACGTTTGTCTTTTTTGCTCCAAACAGCGACGAAAGTGAAAAAAGGTGCTTTTGAGGATAGAGTGGGCAGGAAAGCAGAGAGGGCCAAATTGTGTGGGGCATTTGAAGGGGTTCCAGGAGGCAGTGAGGACCAGCATCACTTTTCCCCGCTGGCACCTTTGCTGTGGCAGCAAAAGCTGGACGTTTGTCTTTTTTGCTCCAAACAGCGCCGAAAGTGAAAAAAGGTGCTTTTGAGGATAGAGTCGGCAGGAAAGCAGAGAGGGCCAAATTGTGGTGGGCATTTGAAGGGGTTCCAGGAGGCAGTGAGGACCAGCATCACTTTTCCCCACTGGCACCTTTGCTGTGGCAGCAAAAGCTGGACGTTTGTCTTTTTTGCTCCAAACAGCGGCGAAAGTGAAAAAAGGTGCTTTTGAGGCTAGAGTGCGCAGGAAAGCAGAGAGGGCCAAATTGTGTGGGGCATTTGAAGGGGTTCCAGGAGGCAGTGAGGACCAGCATCACTTTTCCCCGCTGGCACCTTTGCTGTGGCAGCAAAAGCTGGACGTTTGTCTTTTTTGCTCCAAACAGCGCCGAAAGTGAAAATAGGTGCTTTTGAGGATAGAGTGGGCAGGAAAGCAGAGAGGGCCAAATTGTGTGGGGCATTTGAAGGGGTTCCAGGAGGCAGTGAGGACCAGCATCACTTTTCCCCGCTGGCACCTTTGCTGTGGCAGCAAAAGCTGGACATTTGTCTTTTTTGCTCCAAACAGCGACGAAAGTGAAAAAAGGTGTTTTGAGGATAGAGTGGGCAGGAAAGCAGAGAGGGCCAAATTGTGTGGGGCATTTGAAGGGGTTCCAGGAGGCAGTGAGGACCAGCATCACTTTTCCCCGCTGGCACCTTTGCTGTGGCAGCAAAAGCTGGACGTTTGTCTTTTTTGCTCCAAACAGCGCCGAAAGTGAAAAAAGTTGCTTTTGAGGCTAGAGTCAGCAGTAAAGCAGAGAGGGTCAAATTGTGTGGGGCATTTGAAGGGGTTCCAGGAGGCAGTGAGGACCAGCATCACTTTTCACCGCTGGCACCTTTGCTGTGGCAGCAAAAGCTGGACGTTTGTCTTTTTTGCTCCAAACAGCGCCGAAAGTGAAAAAAGGTGCTTTTGAGGCTAGAGTGCGCAGGAAAGCAGAGAGGGCCAAATTGTGTGGGGCATTTGAAGGGGTTCCAGGAGGCAGTGAGGACCAGCATCACTTTTCCCCGCTGGCACCTTTGCTGTGGCAGCAAAAGCTGGACGTTTGTCTTTTTTGCTGCGGAGGGCGCCAAAATTGAAAAAAGGTGCTTTTGAGGCTAGAGTCGGCAGGAAAGCAGAGAGGGCCAAATTGTGTGGGGCATTTGAAGGGGTTCCAGGAGGCAGTGAGGACCAGCATCACTTTTCCCCGCTGGCACCTTTGCTGTGGCAGCAAAAGCTGGACGTTTGTCTTTTTTGCTCCAAACAGAGCCGAAAGTGAAAAAAGGTGCTTTTGAGGATAGAGTGGGCAGGAAAGCAGAGAGGGCCAAATTGTGTGGGGCATTTGAAGGGGTTCCAGGAGGCAGTGAGGACCAGCATCACTTTTCCCCGCTGGCACCTTTGCTGTGGCAGCAAAAGCTGGACGTTTGTCTTTTTTGCTCCAAACAGCGCCGAAAGTGAAAAAAGGTGCTTTTGAGGATAGAGTTGGCAGGAAAGCAGAGAAGGCCAAATTGTGTGGGGTATTTGAAGGGGTTCCAGGAGGCAGTGAGGACCAGCATCACTTTTCCCCGCTGGCACCTTTGCTGTGGCAGCAAAAGCTGGACGTTTGTCTTTTTTGCTCCAAACAGCGCCGAAAGTGAAAAATGTGCTTTTGAGTCTCGAGTCGGCAGGAAAGCAGAGAGGGCCAAATTGTGTGGGGCATTTGAAGGGGTTCCAGGAGGCAGTGAGGACCAGCATCACTTTTCCCCGCTGGCACCTTTGCTGTGGCAGCAAAAGCTGGACGTTTGTCTTTTTTGCTCCAAACAGCGCCGAAAGTGAAAAAAGGTGCTTTTGAGGCTAGAGTCGGCAGGAAAGCAGAGAGGGCCAAATTGTGTGGGGCATTTGAAGGGGTTCCAGGAGGCAGTGAGGACCAGCATGACTTTTCCCCGCTGGCACCTTTGCTGTGGCAGCAAAAGCTGGACGTTTGTCTTTTTTGCTCCAAACAGCGCCGAAAGTGAAAAAAGGTGCTTTTGAGAATAGAGTGGGCAGGAAAGCAGAGAGGTCCAAATTGTGTGGGGCATTTGAAGGGGTTCCAGGAGGCAGTGAGGACCAGCATCACTTTTCCCCGCTGGCACCTTTGCTGTGGCAGCAAAAGCTGGACGTTTGTCTTTTTTGCTCCAAACAGCGGCGAAAGTGAAAAAAGCTATTTTGAGGATAGAGTGGGCAGGAAAGCAGAGAGGGCCAAATTGTGTGGGGCATTTGAAGGGGTTCCAGGAGGCAGTGAGGACCAGCATCACTTTTCCCCGCTGGCACCTTTGCTGTGGCAGCAAAAGCTGGACGTTTGTCTTTTTTGCTCCAAACAGCGCCGAAAGTGAAAAAAGGTGCTTTTGAGGCTAGAATGCGCACGAAAGCAGAGAGGGCCAAATTGTGTGGGGCATTTGAAGGGGTTCCAGGAGGCAGTGAGGACCAGCATCACTTTTCCCCGCTGGCACCTTTGCTGTGGCAGCAAAAGCTGGACGTTTGTCTTTTTTGCTCTAAACAGCGCCGAAAGTGAAAAAAGTGCTTTTGAGGCTCGAGTCGGCAGGAAAGCAGAGAGGGCCAAATTGTGTGGGGCATTTGAAGGGGTTCCAGGAGGCAGTGAGGACCAGCATCACTTTTCCCCACTGGCACCTTTGCTGTGGCAGCAAAAGCTGGACGTTTGTCTTTTTTGCTCCAAACATCACCGAAAGTGAAAAAAGGTGCTTTTGAGGCTAGAGTGCGCAGGAAAGCAGAGAGGGCCAAATTGTGTGGGGCATTTGAAGGGGTTCCAGGAGGCAGTGAGGACCAGCATCACTTTTCCCCGCTGGCACCTTTGCTGTGGCAGCAAAAGCTGGACGTTTGTCTTTTTTGCTCCAAACAGCGCCGAAAGTGAAAATAGGTGCTTTTGAGGATAGAGTGGGCAGGAAAGCAGAGAGGGCCAAATTGTGTGGGGCATTTGAAGGGGTTCCAGGAGGCAGTGAGGACCAGCATCACTTTTCCCCGCTGGCACCTTTGCTGTGGCAGCAAAAGCTGGACGTTTGTCTTTTTTGCTCCAAACAGCGCCGAAAGTGAAAAAAGGTGCTTTTGAGGCTAGAGTCAGCAGTAAAGCAGAGAGGGCCAAATTGTGTGGGGCATTTGAAGGGGTTCCAGGAGGCAGTGAGGACCAGCATCACTTTTCACCGCTGGCACCTTTGCTGTGGCAGCAAAAGCTGGACGTTTGTCTTTTTTGCTCCAAACAGCGCCGAAAGTGAAAAAAGGTGCTTTTGAGGCTAGAGTGCGCAGGAAAGCAGAGAGGGCCAAATTGTGTGGGGCATTTGAAGGGGTTCCAGGAGGCAGTGAGGACCAGCATCACTTTTCCCCGCTGGCACCTTTGCTGTGGCAGCAAAAGCTGGACGTTTGTCTTTTTCGCTCCGGAGGGCGCCAAAAGTGAAAAAAGGTGCTTTTGAGGCTAGAGTCGGCAGGAAAGCAGAGAGGGCCAAATTGTGTGGGGCATTTGAAGGGGTTCCAGGAGGCAGTGAGGACCAGCATCACTTTTCCCCGCTGGCACCTTTGCTGTGGCAGCAAAAGCTGGACGTTTGTCTTTTTTGCTCCAAACAGAGCCGAAAGTGAAAAAAGGTGCTTTTGAGGATAGAGTGGGCAGGAAAGCAGAGAGGGCCAAATTGTGTGGGGCATTTGAAGGGGTTCCAGGAGGCAGTGAGGACCAGCATCACTTTTCCCCGCTGGCACCTTTGCTGTGGCAGCAAAAGCTGGACGTTTGTCTTTTTTGCTCCAAACAGCGCCGAAAGTGAAAAAAGGTGCTTTTGAGGCTAGAGTGCGCAGGAAAGCAGAGAGGGCCAAATTGTGTGGGGCATTTGAAGGGGTTCCAGGAGGCAGTGAGGACCAGCATCACTTTTCCCCGCTGGCACCTTTGCTGTGGCAGCAAAAGCTGGACGTTTGTCTTTTTCGCTCCGGAGGGCGCCAAAAGTGAAAAAAGGTGCTTTTGAGGCTAGAGTCGGCAGGAAAGCAGAGAGGGCCATATTGTGTGGGGCATTTGAAGGGGTTCCAGGAGGCAGTGAGGACCAGCATCACTTTTCCCCGCTGGCACCTTTGCTGTGGCAGCAAAAGCTGGACGTTTGTCTTTTTTGCTCCAAACAGAGCCGAAAGTGAAAAAAGGTGCTTTTGAGGATAGAGTGGGCAGGAAAGCAGAGAGGGCCAAATTGTGTGGGGCATTTGAAGGGGTTCCAGGAGGCAGTGAGGACCAGCATCACTTTTCCCCGCTGGCACCTTTGCTGTGGCAGCAAAAGCTGGACGTTTGTCTTTTTTGCTCCAAACAACGCCGAAAGTGAAAAATGTGCTTTTGAGGCTAGAGTCGGCAGGAAAGCAGAGAGGGCCAAATTGTGTGGGGCATTTGAAGGGGTTCCAGGAGGCAGTGAGGACCAGCATCACTTTTCCCCGCTGGCACCTTTGCTGTGGCAGCAAAAGCTGGACGTTTGTCTTTTTTGCTCCGGAGGGCGCAAAAAGTGAAAAAAGGTGCTTTTGAGGCTAGAGTCGGCAGGAAAGCAGAGAGGGCCAAATTGTGTGGGGCATTTGAAGGGGTTCCAGGAGGCAGTGAGGACCAGCATCACTTTTCCCCGCTGGCACCTTTGCTGTGGCAGCAAAAGCTGGACGTTTGTCTTTTTTGCTCTAAACAGCGCCGAAAGTGAAAAAAGTGCTTTTGAGGCTCGAGTCGGCAGGAAATCAGAGAGGGCCAAATTGTGTGGGGCATTTGAAGGGGTTCCAGGAGGCAGTGAGGACCAGCATCACTTTTCCCCGCTGGCACCTTTGCTGTGGCAGCAAAAGCTGGACGTTTGTCTTTTTTGCTCTAAACAGCGCCGAAAGTGAAAAAAGTGCTTTTGAGGCTCGAGTCGGCAGGAAAGCAGAGAGGGCCAAATTGTGTGGGGCATTTGAAGGGGTTCCAGGAGGCAGTGAGGACCAGCATCACTTTTCCCCACTGGCACCTTTGCTGTGGCAGCAAAAGCTGGACGTTTGTCTTTTTTGCTCCAAACAGCGCCGAAAGTGAAAAAAGGTGCTTTTGAGGCTAGAGTGCGCAGGAAAGCAGAGAGGGCCAAATTGTGTGGGGCATTTGAAGGGGTTCCAGGAGGCAGTGAGGACCAGCATCACTTTTCCCCGCTGGCACCTTTGCTGTGGCAGCAAAAGCTGGACGTTTGTCTTTTTTGCTCCAAACAGCGCCGAAAGTGAAAATAGGTGCTTTTGAGGATAGAGTGGGCAGGAAAGCAGAGAGGGCCAAATTGTGTGGGGCATTTGAAGGGGTTCCAGGAGGCAGTGAGGACCAGCATCACTTTTCCCCGCTGGCACCTTTGCTGTGGCAGCAAAAGCTGGACGTTTGTCTTTTTTGCTCCAAACAGCGCCGAAAGTGAAAAAAGGTGCTTTTGAGGCTAGAGTCAGCAGTAAAGCAGAGAGGGCCAAATTGTGTGGGGCATTTGAAGGGGTTCCAGGAGGCAGTGAGGACCAGCATCACTTTTCACCGCTGGCACCTTTGCTGTGGCAGCAAAAGCTGGACGTTTGTCTTTTTTGCTCCAAACAGCGCCGAAAGTGAAAAAAGGTGCTTTTGAGGCTAGAGTGCGCAGGAAAGCAGAGAGGGCCAAATTGTGTGGGGCATTTGAAGGGGTTCCAGGAGGCAGTGAGGACCAGCATCACTTTTCCCCGCTGGCACCTTTGCTGTGGCAGCAAAAGCTGGACGTTTGTCTTTTTCGCTCCGGAGGGCGCCAAAAGTGAAAAAAGGTGCTTTTGAGGCTAGAGTCGGCAGGAAAGCAGAGAGGGCCAAATTGTGTGGGGCATTTGAAGGGGTTCCAGGAGGCAGTGAGGACCAGCATCACTTTTCCCCGCTGGCACCTTTGCTGTGGCAGCAAAAGCTGGACGTTTGTCTTTTTTGCTCCAAACAGAGCCGAAAGTGAAAAAAGGTGCTTTTGAGGATAGAGTGGGCAGGAAAGCAGAGAGGGCCAAATTGTGTGGGGCATTTGAAGGGGTTCCAGGAGGCAGTGAGGACCAGCATCACTTTTCCCCGCTGGCACCTTTGCTGTGGCAGCAAAAGCTGGACGTTTGTCTTTTTTGCTCCAAACAGCGCCGAAAGTGAAAAAAGGTGCTTTTGAGGCTAGAGTGCGCAGGAAAGCAGAGAGGGCCAAATTGTGTGGGGCATTTGAAGGGGTTCCAGGAGGCAGTGAGGACCAGCATCACTTTTCCCCGCTGGCACCTTTGCTGTGGCAGCAAAAGCTGGACGTTTGTCTTTTTCGCTCCGGAGGGCGCCAAAAGTGAAAAAAGGTGCTTTTGAGGCTAGAGTCGGCAGGAAAGCAGAGAGGGCCAAATTGTGTGGGGCATTTGAAGGGGTTCCAGGAGGCAGTGAGGACCAGCATCACTTTTCCCCGCTGGCACCTTTGCTGTGGCAGCAAAAGCTGGACGTTTGTCTTTTTTGCTCCAAACAGAGCCGAAAGTGAAAAAAGGTGCTTTTGAGGATAGAGTGGGCAGGAAAGCAGAGAGGGCCAAATTGTGTGGGGCATTTGAAGGGGTTCCAGGAGGCAGTGAGGACCAGCATCACTTTTCACCGCTGGCACCTTTGCTGTGGCAGCAAAAGCTGGACGTTTGTCTTTTTTGCTCCAAACAGCGCCGAAAGTGAAAAAAGGTGCTTTTGAGGCTAGAGTGCGCAGGAAAGCAGAGAGGGCCAAATTGTGTGGGGCATTTGAAGGGGTTCCAGGAGGCAGTGAGGACCAGCATCACTTTTCCCCGCTGGCACCTTTGCTGTGGCAGCAAAAGCTGGACGTTTGTCTTTTTCGCTCCGGAGGGCGCCAAAAGTGAAAAAAGGTGCTTTTGAGGCTAGAGTCGGCAGGAAAGCAGAGAGGGCCAAATTGTGTGGGGCATTTGAAGGGGTTCCAGGAGGCAGTGAGGACCAGCATCACTTTTCCCCGCTGGCACCTTTGCTGTGGCAGCAAAAGCTGGACGTTTGTCTTTTTTGCTCCAAACAGAGCCGAAAGTGAAAAAAGGTGCTTTTGAGGCTCGAGTCGGCAGGAAAGAAGAGAGGGCCAAATTGTATGGGGCACTTGAAGGGGTTCCAGGGGGCAGTGAGGACCAGCATCACTTTTCAGCGCTGGCACCTTTGCTGTGGCAGCAAAAGCTGGACGTTTGTCTTTTTTGCTCCAAACAGCGACGAAAGAGAAAAAAGGTGCTTTTGAGGATAGAGTGGGCAGGAAAGCAGAGAGGGCCAAATTGTGTGGGGCATTTGAAGGGGTTCCAGGAGGCAGTGAGGACCAGCATCACTTTTCCCCGCTGGCACCTTTGCTGTGGCAGCAAAAGCTGGACGTTTGTCTTTTTTGCTCCAAACAGCGCCGAAAGTGAAAAAAGGTGCTTTTGAGGCTAGAGTGCGCAGGAAAGCAGAGAGGGCCAAATTGTGTGGGGCATTTGAAGGGGTTCCAGGAGGCAGTGAGGACCAGCATGACTTTTCCCCGCTGGCACCTTTGCTGTGGCAGAAAAAGCTGGACGTTTGTCTTTTTTGCTCCAAACAGCGCCGAAAGTGAAAATAGGTGCTTTTGAGGATAGAGTGGGCAGGAAAGCAGACAGGGCCAAATTGTGTGGGGCATTTGAAGGGGTTCCAGGAGGCAGTGAGGACCAGCATCACTTTTCCCCGCTGGCACCTTTGCTGTGGCAGCAAAAGCTGGACGTTTGTCTTTTTTGCTCCAAACAGCGCCGAAAGTGAAAAAAGGTGTTTTGAGGATAGAGTGGGCAGGAAAGCAGAGAGGGCCAAATTGTGTGGGGCATTTGAAGGGGTTCCAGGAGGCAGTGAGGACCAGCATCACTTTTCCCCGCTGGCACCTTTGCTGTGGCAGCAAAAGCTGGACGTTTGTCTTTTTTGCTCTAAACAGCGCCGAAAGTGAAAAAAGTGCTTTTGAGGCTCGAGTCGGCAGGAAATCAGAGAGGGCCAAATTGTGTGGGGCATTTGAAGGGGTTCCAGGAGGCAGTGAGGACCAGCATCACTTTTCCCCGCTGGCACCTTTGCTGTGGCAGCAAAAGCTGGACGTTTGTCTTTTTTGCTCCAAACAGCGCCGAAAGTGAAAAAAGGTGCTTTTGAGGCTCGAGTCGGCAGGAAAGCAGAGAGGGCCAAATTGTATGGGGCACTTGAAGGGGTTCCAGGAGGCAGTGAGGACCAGCATCACTTTTCAGCGCTGGCACCTTTGCTGTGGCAGCAAAAGCTGGACGTTTGTCTTTTTTGCTCCAAACAGCGCCGAAAGTGAAAAAAGGTGCTTTTGAGGCTAGAGTGCGCAGGAAAGCAGAGAGGGCCAAATTGTGTGGGGCATTTGAAGGGGTTCCAGGAGGCAGTGAGGACCAGCATGACTTTTCCCCGCTGGCACCTTTGCTGTGGCAGAAAAAGCTGGACGTTTGTCTTTTTTGCTCCAAACAGCGCCGAAAGTGAAAATAGGTGCTTTTGAGGATAGAGTGGGCAGGAAAGCAGACAGGGCCAAATTGTGTGGGGCATTTGAAGGGGTTCCAGGAGGCAGTGAGGACCAGCATCACTTTTCCCCGCTGGCACCTTTGCTGTGGCAGCAAAAGCTGGACGTTTGTCTTTTTTGCTCCAAACAGCGCCGAAAGTGAAAAAATGTGCTTTTGAGGATAGAGTGGGCAGGAAAGCAGAGAGGGCCAAATTGTGTGGGGCATTTGAAGGGGTTCCAGGAGGCAGTGAGGACCAGCATGACTTTTCCCCGCTGGCACCTTTGCTGTGGCAGCAAAAGCTGGACGTTTGTCTTTTTTGCTCCAAACAGCGCCGAAAGTGAAAAAAGGTGCTTTTGAGGCTAGAATGCGCACGAAAGCAGAGAGGGCCAAATTGTGTGGGGCATTTGAAGGGGTTCCAGGAGGCAGTGAGGACCAGCATCACTTTTCCCCGCTGGCACCTTTGCTGTGGCAGCAAAAGCTGGACGTTTGTCTTTTTTGCTCTAAACAGCGCCGAAAGTGAAAAAAGTGCTTTTGAGGCTCGAGTCGGCAGGAAAGCAGAGAGGGCCAAATTGTGTGGGGCATTTGAAGGGGTTCCAGGAGGCAGTGAGGACCAGCATCACTTTTCCCCACTGGCACCTTTGCTGTGGCAGCAAAAGCTGGACGTTTGTCTTTTTTGCTCCAAACAGCGCCGAAAGTGAAAAAAGTTGCTTTTGAGGCTAGAGTGCGCAGGAAAGCAGAGAGGGCCAAATTGTGTGGGGCATTTGAAGGGGTTCCAGGAGGCAGTGAGGACCAGCATCACTTTTCCCCGCTGGCACCTTTGCTGTGGCAGCAAAAGCTGGACGTTTGTCTTTTTCGCTCCGGAGGGCGCCAAAAGTGAAAAAAGGTGCTTTTGAGGCTAGAGTCGGCAGGAAAGCAGAGAGGGCCAAATTGTGTGGGGCATTTGAAGGGGTTCCAGGAGGCAGTGAGGACCAGCATCACTTTTCCCCGCTGGCACCTTTGCTGTGGCAGCAAAAGCTGGACGTTTGTCTTTTTTGCTCCAAACAGAGCCGAAAGTGAAAAAAGGTGCTTTTGAGGATAGAGTGGGCAGGAAAGCAGAGAGGGCCAAATTGTGTGGGGCATTTGAAGGGGTTCCAGGAGGCAGTGAGGACCAGCATCACTTTTCCCCGCTGGCACCTTTGCTGTGGCAGCAAAAGCTGGACGTTTGTCTTTTTTGCTCCAAACAGCGCCGAAAGTGAAAAATGTGCTTTTGAGGCTAGAGTCGGCAGGAAAGCAGAGAGGGCCAAATTGTGTGGGGCATTTGAAGGGGTTCCAGGAGGCAGTGAGGACCAGCATCACTTTTCCCCGCTGGCACCTTTGCTGTGGCAGCAAAAGCTGGACGTTTGTCTTTTTTGCTCCAAACAGAGCCGAAAGTGAAAAAAGGTGCTTTTGAGGATAGAGTGGGCAGGAAAGCAGAGAGGGCCAAATTGTGTGGGGCATTTGAAGGGGTTCCAGGAGGCAGTGAGGACCAGCATCACTTTTCCCCGCTGGCACCTTTGCTGTGGCAGCAAAAGCTGGACGTTTGTCTTTTTTGCTCCAAACAGCGCCGAAAGTGAAAAATGTGCTTTTGAGGCTCGAGTCGGCAGGAAAGCAGAGAGGGCCAAATTGTGTGGGGCATTTGAAGGGGTTCCAGGAGGCAGTGAGGACCAGCATCACTTTTCCCCGCTGGCACCTTTGCTGTGGCAGCAAAAGCTGGACGTTTGTCTTTTTTGCTCCGGAGGGCGCAAAAAGTGAAAAAAGGTGCTTTTGAGGCTAGAGTCGGCAGGAAAGCAGAGAGGGCCAAATTGTGTGGGGCATTTGAAGGGGTTCCAGGAGGCAGTGAGGACCAGCATCACTTTTCCCCGCTGGCACCTTTGCTGTGGCAGCAAAAGCTGGACGTTTGTCTTTTTTGCTCTAAACAGCGCCGAAAGTGAAAAAAGTGCTTTTGAGGCTCGAGTCGGCAGGAAATCAGAGAGGGCCAAATTGTGTGGGGCATTTGAAGGGGTTCCAGGAGGCAGTGAGGACCAGCATCACTTTTCCCCGCTGGCACCTTTGCTGTGGCAGCAAAAGCTGGACGTTTGTCTTTTTTGCTCCAAACAGCGCCGAAAGTGAAAAAAGGTGCTTTTGAGGCTCGAGTCGGCAGGAAAGAAGAGAGGGCCAAATTGTATGGGGCACTTGAAGGGGTTCCAGGGGGCAGTGAGGACCAGCATCACTTTTCAGCGCTGGCACCTTTGCTGTGGCAGCAAAAGCTGGACGTTTGTCTTTTTTGCTCCAAACAGCGACGAAAGAGAAAAAAGGTGCTTTTGAGGATAGAGTGGGCAGGAAAGCAGAGAGGGCCAAATTGTGTGGGGCATTTGAAGGGGTTCCAGGAGGCAGTGAGGACCAGCATCACTTTTCCCCGCTGGCACCTTTGCTGTGGCAGCAAAAGCTGGACGTTTGTCTTTTTTGCTCCAAACAGCGCCGAAAGTGAAAAAAGGTGCTTTTGAGGCTAGAGGGCGCAGGAAAGCAGAGAGGGCCAAATTGTGTGGGGCATTTGAAGGGGTTCCAGGAGGCAGTGAGGACCAGCATGACTTTTCCCCGCTGGCACCTTTGCTGTGGCAGAAAAAGCTGGACGTTTGTCTTTTTTGCTCCAAACAGCGCCGAAAGTGAAAATAGGTGCTTTTGAGGATAGAGTGGGCAGGAAAGCAGACAGGGCCAAATTGTGTGGGGCATTTGAAGGGGTTCCAGGAGGCAGTGAGGACCAGCATCACTTTTCCCCGCTGGCACCTTTGCTGTGGCAGCAAAAGCTGGACGTTTGTCTTTTTTGCTCCAAACAGCGCCGAAAGTGAAAAAAGGTGTTTTGAGGATAGAGTGGGCAGGAAAGCAGAGAGGGCCAAATTGTGTGGGGCATTTGAAGGGGTTCCAGGAGGCAGTGAGGACCAGCATCACTTTTCCCCGCTGGCACCTTTGCTGTGGCAGCAAAAGCTGGACGTTTGTCTTTTTTGCTCTAAACAGCGCCGAAAGTGAAAAAAGTGCTTTTGAGGCTCGAGTCGGCAGGAAATCAGAGAGGGCCAAATTGTGTGGGGCATTTGAAGGGGTTCCAGGAGGCAGTGAGGACCAGCATCACTTTTCCCCGCTGGCACCTTTGCTGTGGCAGCAAAAGCTGGACGTTTGTCTTTTTTGCTCCAAACAGCGCCGAAAGTGAAAAAAGGTGCTTTTGAGGCTCGAGTCGGCAGGAAAGCAGAGAGGGCCAAATTGTATGGGGCACTTGAAGGGGTTCCAGGAGGCAGTGAGGACCAGCATCACTTTTCAGCGCTGGCACCTTTGCTGTGGCAGCAAAAGCTGGACGTTTGTCTTTTTTGCTCCAAACAGCGCCGAAAGTGAAAAAAGGTGCTTTTGAGGCTAGAGTGCGCAGGAAAGCAGAGAGGGCCAAATTGTGTGGGGCATTTGAAGGGGTTCCAGGAGGCAGTGAGGACCAGCATGACTTTTCCCCGCTGGCACCTTTGCTGTGGCAGAAAAAGCTGGACGTTTGTCTTTTTTGCTCCAAACAGCGCCGAAAGTGAAAATAGGTGCTTTTGAGGATAGAGTGGGCAGGAAAGCAGACAGGGCCAAATTGTGTGGGGCATTTGAAGGGGTTCCAGGAGGCAGTGAGGACCAGCATCACTTTTCCCCGCTGGCACCTTTGCTGTGGCAGCAAAAGCTGGACGTTTGTCTTTTTTGCTCCAAACAGCGCCGAAAGTGAAAAAATGTGCTTTTGAGGATAGAGTGGGCAGGAAAGCAGAGAGGGCCAAATTGTGTGGGGCATTTGAAGGGGTTCCAGGAGGCAGTGAGGACCAGCATGACTTTTCCCCGCTGGCACCTTTGCTGTGGCAGCAAAAGCTGGACGTTTGTCTTTTTTGCTCCAAACAGCGCCGAAAGTGAAAAAAGGTGCTTTTGAGGCTAGAATGCGCACGAAAGCAGAGAGGGCCAAATTGTGTGGGGCATTTGAAGGGGTTCCAGGAGGCAGTGAGGACCAGCATCACTTTTCCCCGCTGGCACCTTTGCTGTGGCAGCAAAAGCTGGACGTTTGTCTTTTTTGCTCTAAACAGCGCCGAAAGTGAAAAAAGTGCTTTTGAGGCTCGAGTCGGCAGGAAAGCAGAGAGGGCCAAATTGTGTGGGGCATTTGAAGGGGTTCCAGGAGGCAGTGAGGACCAGCATCACTTTTCCCCACTGGCACCTTTGCTGTGGCAGCAAAAGCTGGACGTTTGTCTTTTTTGCTCCAAACAGCGCCGAAAGTGAAAAAAGGTGCTTTTGAGGCTAGAGTGCGCAGGAAAGCAGAGAGGGCCAAATTGTGTGGGGCATTTGAAGGGGTTCCAGGAGGCAGTGAGGACCAGCATCACTTTTCCCCGCTGGCACCTTTGCTGTGGCAGCAAAAGCTGGACGTTTGTCTTTTTTGCTCCAAACAGCGCCGAAAGTGAAAATAGGTGCTTTTGAGGATAGAGTGGGCAGGAAAGCAGAGAGGGCCAAATTGTGTGGGGCATTTGAAGGGGTTCCAGGAGGCAGTGAGGACCAGCATCACTTTTCCCCGCTGGCACCTTTGCTGTGGCAGCAAAAGATGGACGTTTGTCTTTTTTGCTCCAAACAGCGCCGAAAATGAAAAAAGGTGCTTTTGAGGCTAGAGTCAGCAGTAAAGCAGAGAGGGCCAAATTGTGTGGGGCATTTGAAGGGGTTCCAGGAGGCAGTGAGGACCAGCATCACTTTTCACCGCTGGCACCTTTGCTGTGGCAGCAAAAGCTGGACGTTTGTCTTTTTTGCTCCAAACAGCGCCGAAAGTGAAAAAAGGTGCTTTTGAGGCTAGAGTGCGCAGGAAAGCAGAGAGGGCCAAATTGTGTGGGGCATTTGAAGGGGTTCCAGGAGGCAGTGAGGACCAGCATCACTTTTCCCCGCTGGCACCTTTGCTGTGGCAGCAAAAGCTGGACGTTTGTCTTTTTTGCTCCAAACAGAGCCGAAAGTGAAAAAAGGTGCTTTTGAGGATAGAGTGGGCAGGAAAGCAGAGAGGGCCAAATTGTGTGGGGCATTTGAAGGGGTTCCAGGAGGCAGTGAGGACCACCATCACTTTTCCCCGCTGGCACCTTTGCTGTGGCAGCAAAAGCTGGACGTTTGTCTTTTTTGCTCCAAACAGCGCCGAAAGTGAAAAAAGGTGCTTTTGAGGATAGAGTTGGCAGGAAAGCAGAGAAGGCCAAATTGTGTGGGGCATTTGAAGGGGTTCCAGGAGGCAGTGAGGACCAGCATCACTTTTCCCCGCTGGCACCTTTGCTGTGGCAGCAAAAGCTGGACGTTTGTCTTTTTTGCTCCAAACAGCGCCGAAAGTGAAAAATGTGCTTTTGAGGCTAGAGTCGGCAGGAAAGCAGAGAGGGCCAAATTGTGTGGGGCATTTGAAGGGGTTCCAGGAGGCAGTGAGGACCAGCATGACTTTTCCCCGCTGGCACCTTTGCTGTGGCAGCAAAAGCTGGACGTTTGTCTTTTTGCTCCAAACAGCGCCGAAAGTGAAAAAAGGTACTTTTGAGGCTAGAGTCGGCAGGAAAGCAGAGAGGGCCAAATTGTGTGGGGCATTTGAAGGGGTTCCAGGAGGCAGTGAGGACCAGCATGACTTTTCCCCGCTGGCACCTTTGCTGTGGCAGCAAAAGCTGGACGTTTGTCTTTTTTGCTCCAAACAGCGCCGAAAGTGAAAAAAGGTGCTTTTGAGGATAGAGTCGGCAGGAAAGCAGAGAGGGCCAAATTGTGTGGGGCATTTGAAGGGGTTCCAGGAGGCAGTGAGGACCAGCATCACTTTTCCCCGCTGGCACCTTTGCTGTGGCAGCAAAAGCTGGACGTTTGTCTTTTTTGCTCTAAACAGCGCCGAAAGTGAAAAAAGTGCTTTTGAGGCTCGAGTCGGCAGGAAATCAGAGAGGGCCAAATTGTGTGGGGCATTTGAAGGGGTTCCAGGAGGCAGTGAGGACCAGCATCACTTTTCCCCGCTGGCACCTTTGCTGTGGCAGCAAAAGCTGGACGTTTGTCTTTTTTGCTCCAAACAGCGCCGAAAGTGAAAAAAGGTGCTTTTGAGGCTAGAGTGCGCAGGAAAGCAGAGAGGGCCAAATTGTGTGGGGCATTTGAAGGGGTTCCAGGAGGCAGTGAGGACCAGCATCACTTTTCCCCGCTGGCGCCTTTGCTGTGGCAGCAAAAGCTGGACGTTTGTCTTTTTTGCAGCGGAGGGCGCCAAAAGTGAAAAAAGTGCTTTTGAGGCTTGAGTCGGCAGGAAAGCAGAGAGGGCCAAATTGTGTGGGGCATTTGAAGGGGTTCCAGGAGGCAGTGAGGACCAGCATCACTTTTCCCCGCTGGCACCTTTGCTGTGGCAGCAAAAGCTGGACGTTTGTCTTTTTTGCTCCAAACAGCGCCGAAAGTGAAAAAAGGTGCTTTTGAGGCTCGAGTCGGCAGGAAAGCAGAGAGGGCCAAATTGTATGGGGCACTTGAAGGGGTTCCAGGAGGCAGTGAGGACCAGCATCACTTTTCAGCGCTGGCACCTTTGCTGTGGCAGCAAAAGCTGGACGTTTGTCTTTTTTGCTATAAACAGCGACGAAAGAGAAAAAAGGTGCTTTTGAGGATAGAGTGGGCAGGAAAGCAGAGAGGGCCAAATTGTGTGGGGCATTTGAAGGGGTTCCAGGAGGCAGTGAGGACCAGCATCACTTTTCCCCACTGGCACCTTTGCTGTGGCAGCAAAAGCTGGACGTTTGTCTTTTTTGCTCCAAACAGCGCCGAAAGTGAAAAAAGGTGTTTTGAGGATAGAGTGGGCAGGAAAGCAGAGAGGGCCAAATTGTGTGGGGCATTTGAAGGGGTTCCAGGAGGCAGTGAGGACCAGCATCACTTTTCCCCGCTGGCACCTTTGCTGTGGCAGCAAAAGCTGGACGTTTGTCTTTTTTGCTCCAAACAGCGCCGAAAGTGAAAAAAGGTGCTTTTGAGGCTAGAGTGCGCAGGAAAGCAGAGAGGGCCAAATTGTGTGGGGCATTTGAAGGGGTTCCAGGAGGCAGTGAGGACCACCATCACTTTTCCCCGCTGGCACCTTTGCTGTGGCAGCAAAAGCTGGACTTTTTTCTTTTTTGCTCCAAACAGCGCCGAAAGTGAAAAAAGGTGCTTTTGAGGCTAGAGTGCGCAGGAAAGCAGAGAGGGCCAAATTGTGTGGGGCATTTGAAGGGGTTCCAGGAGGCAGTGAGCACCAGCATCACTTTTCCCCGCTGGCGCCTTTGCTGTGGCAGCAAAAGCTGGACGTTTGTCTTTTTTGCAGCGGAGGTCGCCAAAAGTGAAAAAAGTGCTTTTGAGGCTTGAGTCGGCAGGAAAGCAGAGAGGGCCAAATTGTGTGGGGCATTTGAAGGGGTTCCAGGAGGCAGTGAGGACCAGCATCACTTTTCCCCGCTGGCACCTTTGCTGTGGCAGCAAAAGCTGGACGTTTGTCTTTTTTGCTATAAACAGCGACGAAAGAGAAAAAAGGTGCTTTTGAGGATAGAGTGGGCAGGAAAGCAGAGAGGGCCAAATTGTGTGGGGCATTTGAAGGGGTTCCAGGAGGCAGTGAGGACCAGCATCACTTTTCCCCGCTGGCACCTTTGCTGTGGCAGCAAAAGCTGGACGTTTGTCTTTTTTGCTCCAAACAGCGCCGAAAGTGAAAAAAGGTGCTTTTGAGGCTAGAGTGCGCAGGAAAGCAGAGAGGGCCAAATTGTGTGGGGCATTTGAAGGGGTTCCAGGAGGCAGTGAGGACCAGCATGACTTTTCCCCGCTGGCACCTTTGCTGTGGCAGAAAAAGCTGGACGTTTGTCTTTTTTGCTCCAAACAGCGCCGAAAGTGAAAATAGGTGCTTTTGAGGATAGAGTGGGCAGGAAAGCAGAGAGGGCCAAATTGTGTGGGGCATTTGAAGGGGTTCCAGGAGGCAGTGAGCACCAGCATCACTTTTCCCCGCTGGCGCCTTTGCTGTGGCAGCAAAAGCTGGACGTTTGTCTTTTTTGCAGGGGAGGTCGCCAAAAGTGAAAAAAGTGCTTTTGAGGCTTGAGTCGGCAGGAAAGCAGAGAGGGCCAAATTGTGTGGGGCATTTGAAGGGGTTCCAGGAGGCAGTGAGGACCAGCATCACTTTTCCCCGCTGGCACCTTTGCTGTGGCAGCAAAAGCTGGACGTTTGTCTTTTTTGCTCCAAACAGCGCCGAAAGTGAAAAAAGGTGCTTTTGAGGATAGAGTTGGCAGGAAAGCAGAGAGGGCCAAATTGTGTGGGGCATTTGAAGGGGTTCCAGGAGGCAGTGAGGACCAGCATCACTTTTCCCCGCTGGCACCTTTGCTGTGGCAGCAAAAGCTGGACGTTTGTCTTTTTTGCTCCAAACAGTGCCGAAAGTGAAAAATGTGCTTTTGAGGCTAGAGTCGGCAGGAAAGCAGAGAGGTCCAAATTGTGTGGGGCATTTGAAGGGGTTCCAGGAGGCAGTGAGGACCAGCATCACTTTTCCCCGCTGGCACCTTTGCTGTGGCAGCAAAAGCTGGACGTTTGTCTTTTTTGCTCCAAACATCGCCGAAAGTGAAAAAAGGTGCTTTTGAGGATAGAGTCGGCAGGAAAGCAGAGAGGGCCAAATTGTGTGGGGCATTTGAAGGGGTTCCAGGAGGCAGTGAGGACCAGCATCACTTTTCCCCGCTGGCACCTTTGCTGTGGCAGCAAAAGCTGGACGTTTGTATTTTTTGCTCCAAACAGCGCCGAAAGTGAAAAAAGGTGCTTTTGAGGATAGAGTGGGCAGGAAAGCAGAGAGGGCCAAATTGTGTGGGGCATTTGAAGGGGTTCCAGGAGGCAGTGAGGACCAGCATCACTTTTCCCCGCTGGCACCTTTGCTGTGGCAGCAAAAGCTGGACGTTTGTCTTTTTTGCTCCAAACAGCGGCGAAAGTGAAAAAAGGTGCTTTTGAGGCTAGAATGCGCAGGAAAGCAGAGAGGGCCAAATTGTGTGGGGCATTTGAAGGGGTTCCAGGAGGCAGTGAGGACCAGCATGACTTTTCCCCGCTGGCACCTTTGCTGTGGCAGCAAAAGCTGGACGTTTGTCTTTTTTGCTCCAAACAGCGCCGAAAGTGAAAAAAGGTGCTTTTGAGGCTAGAGTCGGCAGGAAAGCAGAGAGGGCCAAATTGTGTGGGGCATTTGAAGGGGTTCCAGGAGGCAGTGAGGATCAGCATCACTTTTCCCCGCTGGCACCTTTGCTGTGGCAGCAAAAGCTGGACGTTTGTCTTTTTTGCTCCAAACAGCGCCGAAAGTGAAAAATGTGCTTTTGAGGATAGAGTCGGCAGGAAAGCAGAGAGGGCCAAATTGTGTGGGGCATTTGAAGGGGTTCCAGGAGGCAGTGAGGACCAGCATGACTTTTCCCCGCTGGCACCTTTGCTGTGGCAGCAAAAGCTGGACGTTTGTCTTTTTTGCTCCAAACAGCGCCGAAAGTGAAAAAAGGTGCTTTTGAGGATAGAGTGGGCAGGAAAGCAGAGAGGGCCAAATTGTGTGAGGCATTTGAAGGGGTTCCAGGAGGCAGTGAGGACCAGCATCACTTTTCCGGTGGCACCTTTGCTGTGGCAGCAAAAGCTGGACGTTTGTCTTTTTTGCTCCAAACAGCGCCGAAAGTGAAAAAAGTGCTTTTGAGGCTCGAGTCGGCAGGAAAGCAGAGAGGGCCAAATTGTGTGGGGCATTTGAAGGGGTTCCAGGAGGCAGTGAGGACCAGCATCACTTTTCCCCGCTGGCACCTTTGCTGTGGCAGCAAAAGCTGGACGTTTGTCTTTTTTGCTCCAAACAGCGCCGAAAGTGAAAAAAGGTGTTTTGAGGATAGAGTGGGCAGGAAAGCAGAGAGGGCCAAATTGTGTGGGGCATTTGAAGGGGTTCCAGGAGGCAGTGAGGACCAGCATCACTTTTCCCCGCTGGCACCTTTGCTGTGGCAGCAAAAGCTGGACGTTTGTCTTTTTTGCTCCAAACAGCGGCGAAAGTGAAAAAAGGTGCTTTTGAGGCTAGAGTGCGCAGGAAAGCAGAGAGGGCCAAATTGTGTGGGGCATTTGAAGGGGTTCCAGGAGGCAGTGAGGACCAGCATCACTTTTCCCCGCTGGCACCTTTGCTGTGGCAGCAAAAGCTGGACGTTTGTCTTTTTTGCTCCAAACAGCGCCGAAAGTGAAAAAAGGTGCTTTTGAGGCTCGAGTCGGCAGGAAAGCAGAGAGGGCCAAATTGTATGGGGCACTTGAAGGGGTTCCAGGAGGCAGTGAGGACTAGCATCACTTTTCAGCGCTGGCACCTTTGCTGTGGCAGCAAAAGCTGGACGTTTGTCTTTTTTGCTCCAAACAGCGACGAAAGAGAAAAAAGGTGCTTTTGAGGCTAGAGTGCGCAGGAAAGCAGAGAGGGCCAAATTGTGTGGGGCATTTGAAGGGGTTCCAGGAGGCAGTGAGGACCAGCATCACTTTTCCCCGCTGGCACCTTTGCTGTGGCAGCAAAAGCTGGACGTTTGTCTTTTTTGCTCCAAACAGCGCCGAAAGTGAAAAAAGGTGCTTTTGAGGCTAGAGTGCGCAGGAAAGCAGAGAGGGCCAAATTGTGTGGGGCATTTGAAGGGGTTCCAGGAGGCAGTGAGGACCAGCATGACTTTTCCCCGCTGGCACCTTTGCTGTGGCAGAAAAAGCTGGACGTTTGTCTTTTTTGCTCCAAACAGCGCCGAAAGTGAAAATAGGTGCTTTTGAGGATAGAGTGGGCAGGAAAGCAGACAGGGCCAAATTGTGTGGGGCATTTGAAGGGGTTCCAGGAGGCAGTGAGGACCAGCATCACTTTTCCCCGCTGGCACCTTTGCTGTGGCAGCAAAAGCTGGACGTTTGTCTTTTTTGCTCCAAACAGCGCCGAAAGTGAAAAAAGGTGTTTTGAGGATAGAGTGGGCAGGAAAGCAGAGAGGGCCAAATTGTGTGGGGCATTTGAAGGGGTTCCAGGAGGCAGTGAGGACCAGCATGACTTTTCCCCGCTGGCACCTTTGCTGTGGCAGCAAAAGCTGGACGTTTGTCTTTTTTGCTCCAAACAGCGCCGAAAGTGAAAAAAGGTGCTTTTGAGGCTAGAATGCGCACGAAAGCAGAGAGGGCCAAATTGTGTGGGGCATTTGAAGGGGTTCCAGGAGGCAGTGAGGACCAGCATCACTTTTCCCCGCTGGCACCTTTGCTGTGGCAGCAAAAGCTGGACGTTTGTCTTTTTTGCTCTAAACAGCGCCGAAAGTGAAAAAAGTGCTTTTGAGGCTCGAGTCGGCAGGAAAGCAGAGAGGGCCAAATTGTGTGGGGAATTTGAAGGGGTTCCAGGAGGCAGTGAGGACCAGCATCACTTTTACCCACTGGCACCTTTGCTGTGGCAGCAAAAGCTGGACGTTTGTCTTTTTTGCTCCAAACAGCGCCGAAAGTGAAAAAAGGTGCTTTTGAGGCTAGAGTGCGCAGGAAAGCAGAGAGGGCCAAATTGTGTGGGGCATTTGAAGGGGTTCCAGGAGGCAGTGAGGACCAGCATCACTTTTCCCCGCTGGCACCTTTGCTGTGGCAGCAAAAGCTGGACGTTTGTCTTTTTTGCTCCAAACAGCGCCGAAAGTGAAAATAGGTGCTTTTGAGGATAGAGTGGGCAGGAAAGCAGAGAGGGCCAAATTGTGTGGGGCATTTGAAGGGGTTCCAGGAGGCAGTGAGGACCAGCATCACTTTTCCCCGCTGGCACCTTTGCTGTGGCAGCAAAAGCTGGACGTTTGTCTTTTTTGCTCCAAACAGCGCCGAAAGTGAAAAAAGGTGCTTTTGAGGCTAGAGTCAGCAGTAAAGCAGAGAGGGACAAATTGTGTGGGGCATTTGAAGGGGTTCCAGGAGGCAGTGAGGACCAGCATCACTTTTCACCGCTGGCACCTTTGCTGTGGCAGCAAAAGCTGGACGTTTGTCTTTTTTGCTCCAAACAGCGCCGAAAGTGAAAAAAGGTGCTTTTGAGGCTAGAGTGCGCAGGAAAGCAGAGAGGGCCAAATTGTGTGGGGCATTTGAAGGGGTTCCAGGAGGCAGTGAGGACCAGCATCACTTTTCCCCGCTGGCACCTTTGCTGTGGCAGCAAAAGCTGGACGTTTGTCTTTTTCGCTCCGGAGGGCGCCAAAAGTGAAAAAAGGTGCTTTTGAGGCTAGAGTCGGCAGCAAAGCAGAGAGGGCCAAATTGTGTGGGGCATTTGAAGGGGTTCCAGGAGGCAGTGAGGACCAGCATCACTTTTCCCCGCTGGCACCTTTGCTGTGGCAGCAAAAGCTGGACGTTTGTCTTTTTTGCTCCAAACAGAGCCGAAAGTGAAAAAAGGTGCTTTTGAGGATAGAGTGGGCAGGAAAGCAGAGAGGGCCAAATTGTGTGGGGCATTTGAAGGGGTTCCAGGAGGCAGTGAGGACCACCATCACTTTTCCCCGCTGGCACCTTTGCTGTGGCAGCAAAAGCTGGACGTTTGTCTTTTTTGCTCCAAACAGCGCCGAAAGTGAAAAAAGGTGCTTTTGAGGCTAGAGTTGGCAGGAAAGCAGAGAAGGCCAAATTGTGTGGGGCATTTGAAGGGGTTCCAGGAGGCAGTGAGGACCAGCATGACTTTTCCCCGCTGGCACCTTTGCTGTGGCAGCAAAAGCTGGACGTTTGTCTTTTTTGCTCCAAACAGCGCCGAAAGTGAAAAATGTGCTTTTGAGGCTAGAGTCGGCAGGAAAGCAGAGAGGGCCAAATTGTGTGGGGCATTTGAAGGGGTTCCAGGAGGCAGTGAGGACCAGCATGACTTTTCCCCGCTGGCACCTTTGCTGTGGCAGCAAAAGCTGGACGTTTGTCTTTTTGCTCCAAACAGCGCCGAAAGTGAAAAAAGGTGCTTTTGAGGCTAGAGTCGGCAGGAAAGCAGAGAGGGCCAAATTGTGTGGGGCATTTGAAGGGGTTCCAGGAGGCAGTGAGGACCAGCATGACTTTTCCCCGCTGGCACCTTTGCTGTGGCAGCAAAAGCTGGACGTTTGTCTTTTTTGCTCCAAACAGCGCCGAAAGTGAAAAAAGGTGCTTTTGAGGATAGAGTCGGCAGGAAAGCAGAGAGGGCCAAATTGTGTGGGGCATTTGAAGGGGTTCCAGGAGGCAGTGAGGACCAGCATCACTTTTCCCCGCTGGCACCTTTGCTGTGGCAGCAAAAGCTGGACGTTTGTCTTTTTTGCTCTAAACAGCGCCGAAAGTGAAAAAAGTGCTTTTGAGGCTCGAGTCGGCAGGAAATCAGAGAGGGCCAAATTGTGTGGGGCATTTGAAGGGGTTCCAGGAGGCAGTGAGGACCAGCATAACTTTTCCCCGCTGGCACCTTTGCTGTGGCAGCAAAAGCTGGACGTTTGTCTTTTTTGCTCCAAACAGCGCCGAAAGTGAAAAAAGGTGCTTTTGAGGCTAGAGTGCGCAGGAAAGCAGAGAGGGCCAAATTGTGTGGGGCATTTGAAGGGGTTCCAGGAGGCAGTGAGGACCAGCATCACTTTTCCCCGCTGGCGCCTTTGCTGTGGCAGCAAAAGCTGGACGTTTGTCTTTTTTGCAGCGGAGGGCGCCAAAAGTGAAAAAAGTGCTTTTGAGGCTTGAGTCGGCAGGAAAGCAGAGAGGGCCAAATTGTGTGGGGCATTTGAAGGGGTTCCAGGAGGCAGTGAGGACCAGCATCACTTTTCCCCGCTGGCACCTTTGCTGTGGCAGCAAAAGCTGGACGTTTGTCTTTTTTGCTCCAAACAGCGCCGAAAGTGAAAAAAGGTGCTTTTGAGGCTCGAGTCGGCAGGAAAGCAGAGAGGGCCAAATTGTATGGGGCACTTGAAGGGGTTCCAGGAGGCAGTGAGGACCAGCATCACTTTTCAGCGCTGGCACCTTTGCTGTGGCAGCAAAAGCTGGACGTTTGTCTTTTTTGCTCCAAACAGCGCCGAAAGTGAAAAAAGGTGCTTTTGAGGATAGAGTGGGCAGGAAAGCAGAGAGGGCCAAATTGTGTGGGGCATTTGAAGGGGTTCCAGGAGGCAGTGAGGACCAGCATCACTTTTCCCCGCTGGCACCTTTGCTGTGGCAGCAAAAGCTGGACGTTTGTCTTTTTTGCTCCAAACAGAGCCGAAAGTGAAAAAAGGTGCTTTTGAGGATAGAGTGGGCAGGAAAGCAGAGAGGGCCAAATTGTGTGGGGCATTTGAAGGGGTTCCAGGAGGCAGTGAGGACCACCATCACTTTTCCCCGCTGGCACCTTTGCTGTGGCAGCAAAAGCTGGACGTTTGTCTTTTTTGCTCCAAACAGCGCCGAAAGTGAAAAAAGGTGCTTTTGAGGCTAGAGTTGGCAGGAAAGCAGAGAAGGCCAAATTGTGTGGGGCATTTGAAGGGGTTCCAGGAGGCAGTGAGGACCAGCATGACTTTTCCCCGCTGGCACCTTTGCTGTGGCAGCAAAAGCTGGACGTTTGTCTTTTTTGCTCCAAACAGCGCCGAAAGTGAAAAATGTGCTTTTGAGGCTAGAGTCGGCAGGAAAGCAGAGAGGGCCAAATTGTGTGGGGCATTTGAAGGGGTTCCAGGAGGCAGTGAGGACCAGCATGACTTTTCCCCGCTGGCACCTTTGCTGTGGCAGCAAAAGCTGGACGTTTGTCTTTTTGCTCCAAACAGCGCCGAAAGTGAAAAAAGGTGCTTTTGAGGCTAGAGTCGGCAGGAAAGCAGAGAGGGCCAAATTGTGTGGGGCATTTGAAGGGGTTCCAGGAGGCAGTGAGGACCAGCATGACTTTTCCCCGCTGGCACCTTTGCTGTGGCAGCAAAAGCTGGACGTTTGTCTTTTTTGCTCCAAACAGCGCCGAAAGTGAAAAAAGGTGCTTTTGAGGATAGAGTCGGCAGGAAAGCAGAGAGGGCCAAATTGTGTGGGGCATTTGAAGGGGTTCCAGGAGGCAGTGAGGACCAGCATCACTTTTCCCCGCTGGCACCTTTGCTGTGGCAGCAAAAGCTGGACGTTTGTCTTTTTTGCTCTAAACAGCGCCGAAAGTGAAAAAAGTGCTTTTGAGGCTCGAGTCGGCAGGAAATCAGAGAGGGCCAAATTGTGTGGGGCATTTGAAGGGGTTCCAGGAGGCAGTGAGGACCAGCATAACTTTTCCCCGCTGGCACCTTTGCTGTGGCAGCAAAAGCTGGACGTTTGTCTTTTTTGCTCCAAACAGCGCCGAAAGTGAAAAAAGGTGCTTTTGAGGCTAGAGTGCGCAGGAAAGCAGAGAGGGCCAAATTGTGTGGGGCATTTGAAGGGGTTCCAGGAGGCAGTGAGGACCAGCATCACTTTTCCCCGCTGGCGCCTTTGCTGTGGCAGCAAAAGCTGGACGTTTGTCTTTTTTGCAGCGGAGGGCGCCAAAAGTGAAAAAAGTGCTTTTGAGGCTTGAGTCGGCAGGAAAGCAGAGAGGGCCAAATTGTGTGGGGCATTTGAAGGGGTTCCAGGAGGCAGTGAGGACCAGCATCACTTTTCCCCGCTGGCACCTTTGCTGTGGCAGCAAAAGCTGGACGTTTGTCTTTTTTGCTCCAAACAGCGCCGAAAGTGAAAAAAGGTGCTTTTGAGGCTCGAGTCGGCAGGAAAGCAGAGAGGGCCAAATTGTATGGGGCACTTGAAGGGGTTCCAGGAGGCAGTGAGGACCAGCATCACTTTTCAGCGCTGGCACCTTTGCTGTGGCAGCAAAAGCTGGACGTTTGTCTTTTTTGCTCCAAACAGCGCCGAAAGTGAAAAAAGGTGCTTTTGAGGATAGAGTGGGCAGGAAAGCAGAGAGGGCCAAATTGTGTGGGGCATTTGAAGGGGTTCCAGGAGGCAGTGAGGACCAGCATCACTTTTCCCCGCTGGCACCTTTGCTGTGGCAGCAAAAGCTGGACGTTTGTCTTTTTTGCTCCAAACAGCGCCGAAAGTGAAAAAAGGTGCTTTTGAGGCTAGAGTGCGCAGGAAAGCAGAGAGGGCCAAATTGTGTGGGGCATTTGAAGGGGTTCCAGGAGGCAGTGAGGACCAGCATGACTTTTCCCCGCTGGCACCTTTGCTGTGGCAGAAAAAGCTGGACGTTTGTCTTTTTTGCTCCAAACAGCGCCGAAAGTGAAAAAAGGTGCTTTTGAGGATAGAGTGGGCAGGAAAGCAGACAGGGCCAAATTGTGTGGGGCATTTGAAGGGGTTCCAGGAGGCAGTGAGGACCAGCATCACTTTTCCCCGCTGGCACCTTTGCTGTGGCAGCAAAAGCTGGACGTTTGTCTTTTTTGCTCCAAACAGCGCCGAAAGTGAAAAAAGGTGTTTTGAGGATAGAGTGGGCAGGAAAGCAGAGAGGGCCAAATTGTGTGGGGCATTTGAAGGGGTTCCAGGAGGCAGTGAGGACCAGCATCACTTTTCCCCGCTGGCACCTTTGCTGTGGCAGCAAAAGCTGGACGTTTGTCTTTTTTGCTCCAAACAGCGCCGAAAGTGAAAAAAGGTGCTTTTGAGGCTAGAGTGCGCAGGAAAGCAGAGAGGGCCAAATTGTGTGGGGCATTTGAAGGGGTTCCAGGAGGCAGTGAGGACCAGCATGACTTTTCCCCGCTGGCACCTTTGCTGTGGCAGCAAAAGCTGGACGTTTGTCTTTTTTGCTCCAAACAGCGCCGAAAGTGAAAAAAGGTGCTTTTGAGGCTAGAGTGCGCAGGAAAGCAGAGAGGGCCAAATTGTGTGGGGCATTTGAAGGGGTTCCAGGAGGCAGTGAGCACCAGCATCACTTTTCCCCGCTGGCGCCTTTGCTGTGGCAGCAAAAGCTGGACGTTTGTCTTTTTTGCAGGGGAGGTCGCCAAAAGTGAAAAAAGTGCTTTTGAGGCTTGAGTCGGCAGGAAAGCAGAGAGCGCCAAATTGTGTGGGGCATTTGAAGGGGTTCCAGGAGGCAGTGAGGACCAGCATCACTTTTCCCCGCTGGCACCTTTGCTGTGGCAGCAAAAGCTGGACGTTTGTCTTTTTTGCTCCAAACAGCGCCGAAAGTGAAAAAAGGTGCTTTTGAGGATAGAGTTGGCAGGAAAGCAGAGAGGGCCAAATTGTGTGGGGCATTTGAAGGGGTTCCAGGAGGCAGTGAGGACCAGCATCACTTTTCCCCGCTGGCACCTTTGCTGTGGCAGCAAAAGCTGGACGTTTGTCTTTTTTGCTCCAAACAGCGCCGAAAGTGAAAAATGTGCTTTTGAGGCTAGAGTCGGCAGGAAAGCAGAGAGGTCCAAATTGTGTGGGGCATTTGAAGGGGTTCCAGGAGGCAGTGAGGACCAGCATCACTTTTCCCCGCTGGCACCTTTGCCGTGGCAGCAAAAGCTGGACGTTTGTCTTTTTTGCTCCAAACATCGCCGAAAGTGAAAAAAGGTGCTTTTAAGGATAGAGTCGGCAGGAAAGCAGAGAGGGCCAAATTGTGTGGGGCATTTGAAGGGGTTCCAGGAGGCAGTGAGGACCAGCATAACTTTTCCCCGCTGGCACCTTTGCTGTGGCAGCAAAAGCTGGACGTTTGTCTTTTTTGCTCCAAACAGCGCCGAAAGTGAAAAAAGGTGCTTTTGAGGCTAGAATGCGCAGGAAAGCAGAGAGGGCCAAATTGTGTGGGGCATTTGAAGGGGTTCCAGGAGGCAGTGAGGACCAGCATCACTTTTCCCCGCTGGCACCTTTGCTGTGGCAGCAAAAGCTGGACGTTTGTCTTTTTTGCTCCAAACAGCGCCGAAAGTGAAAAAAGGTGCTTTTGAGGATAGAGTCGGCAGGAAAGCAGAGAGGGCCAAATTGTGTGGGGCATTTGAAGGGGTTCCAGGAGGCAGTGAGGACCAGCATCACTTTTCCCCGCTGGCACCTTTGCTGTGGCAGCAAAAGCTGGACGTTTGTCTTTTTTGCTCCAAACAGCGCCGAAAGTGAAAAAAGGTGCTTTTGAGGATAGAGTCGGCAGGAAAGCAGAGAGGGCCAAATTGTGTGGGGCATTTGAAGGGGTTCCAGGAGGCAGTGAGGACCAGCATCACTTTTCCCCGCTGGCACCTTTGCTGTGGCAGCAAAAGCTGGACGTTTGTCTTTTTTGCTCCAAACAGCGGCGAAAGTGAAAAAGGTGCTTTTGAGGCTAGAGTCGGCAGGAAAGCAGAGAGGGCCAAATTGTGTGGGGCATTTGAAGGGGTTCCAGGAGGCAGTGAGGACCAGCATCACTTTTCCCCGCTGGCACCTTTGCTGTGGCAGCAAAAGCTGGACGTTTGTCTTTTTTGCTCCAAACAGCGCCGAAAGTGAAAAAAGGTGCTTTTGAGGATAGAGTGGGCAGGAAAGCAGAGAGGGCCAAATTGTGTGGGGCATTTGAAGGGGTTCCAGGAGGCAGTGAGGACCAGCATCACTTTTCCCCGGTGGCACCTTTGCTGTGGCAGCAAAAGCTGGACGTTTGTCTTTTTTGCTCCAAACAGCGCCGAAAGTGAAAAAAGGTGCTTTTGAGGCTAGAGTCGGCAGGAAAGCAGAGAGGGCCAAATTCTGTGGGGCATTTGAAGGGGTTCCAGGAGGCAGTGAGGACCAGCATCACTTTTCCCCGCTGGCACCTTTGCTGTGGCAGCAAAAGCTGGACGTTTGTCTTTTTTGCTCCAAACAGCGCCGAAAGTGAAAAAAGGTGCTTTTGAGGCTAGAGTGCGCAGGAAAGCAGAGAGGGCCAAATTGTGTGGGGCATTTGAAGGGGTTCCAGGAGGCAGTGAGGACCAGCATCACTTTTCACCGCTGGCACCTTTGCTGTGGCAGCAAAAGCTGGACTTTTTTCTTTTTTGCTCCAAACAGCGCCGAAAGTGAAAAAAGGTGCTTTTGAGGCTAGAGTGCGCAGGAAAGCAGAGAGGGCCAAATTGTGTGGGGCATTTGAAGGGGTTCCAGGAGGCAGTGAGGACCAGCATCACTTTTCCCCGCTGGCGCCTTTGCTGTGGCAGCAAAAGCTGGACGTTTTGGTCTTTTTATCATCGGAGGTCGCCAAAAGTGAAAAAAGTGCTTTTGAGGCTTGAGTCGGCAGGAAAGCAGAGAGGGCCAAATTGTGTGGGGCATTTGAAGGGGTTCCAGGAGGCAGTGAGGACCAGCATCACTTTTCCCCGCTGGCACCTTTGGCTGTGGCAGCAAAAGCTGGACGTTTGTCTTTTTTGCTCCAAACAGCACCGAAAGTGAAAAAAGGTGCTTTTGAGGATAGAGTTGGCAGGAAAGCAGAGAAGGCCAAATTGTGTGGGGCATTTGAAGGGGTTCCAGGAGGCAGTGAGGACCAGCATCACTTTTCCCCGCTGGCACCTTTGCTGTGGCAGCAAAAGCTGGACGTTTGTATTTTTTGCTCCAAACAGCGCCGAAAGTGAAAAAAGGTATTTTGAGGATAGAATGCGCAGGAAAGCAGAGAGGGCCAAATTGTGTGGGGCATTTGAAGGGATTCCAGGAGGCAGTGAGGACCAGCATCACTTTTCCCCACTGGCACCTTTGCTGTGGCAGCAAAAGCTGGACGTTTGTCTTTTTTGCTCCAAACAGCGCCGAAAGTGAAAAAATGTGCTTTTGAGGATAGAGTGGGCAGGAAAGCAGAGAGGGCCAAATTGTGTGGGGCATTTGAAGGGTTCCAGGAGGCAGTGAGGACCAGCATAACTTTTCCCCGCTGGCACCTTTGCTGTGGCAGCAAAAGCTGGACGTTTGTCTTTTTGCTCCAAACAGCGGCGAAAGTGAAAAAGGTGCTTTTGAGGCTAGAGTGCGCAGGAAAGCAGAGAGGGCCAAATTGTGTGGGGCATTTGAAGGGGTTCCAGGAGGCAGTGAGGACCAGCATCACTTTTCCCCGCTGGCGCCTTTGCTGTGGCAGCAAAAGCTGGACGTTTGTCTTTTTTGCAGCGGAGGGCGCCAAAAGTGAAAAAAGTGCTTTTGAGGCTTGAGTCGGCAGGAAAGCAGAGAGGGCCAAATTGTGTGGGGCATTTGAAGGGGTTCCAGGAGGCAGTGAGGACCAGCATCACTTTTCCCCACTGGCACCTTTGCTGTGGCAGCAAAAGCTGGACGTTTGTCTTTTTTGCTCCAAACAGCACCGAAAGTGAAAAAAGGTGCTTTTGAGGATAGAGTTGGCAGGAAAGCAGAGAAAGGCCAAATTGTGTGGGGCATTTGAAGGGGTTCCAGGAGGCAG
Source organism: Vanellus vanellus (assembly GCF_965231255.1). Lineage (NCBI taxonomy): Eukaryota > Metazoa > Chordata > Aves > Charadriiformes > Charadriidae > Vanellus > Vanellus vanellus. The sequence continues at coordinate 8,617 of NW_028128640.1, read as the reverse complement.
TGAGGACCAGCATCACTTTTCCCCGCTGGCACCTTTGCTGTGGCAGCAAAAGCTGGACGTTTGTCTTTTTTGCTCCAAACAGCGCCAAAAGTGAAAAAAGGTATTTTGAGGATAGAGTGGGCAGGAAAGCAGAGAGGGCCAAATTGTGTCGGGCATTTGAAGGGGTTCCAGGAGGCAGTGAGGACCAGCATCACTTTTCCCCGCTGGCACCTTTGCTGTGGCAGCAAAAGCTGGACGTTTGTCTTTTTTGCTCCAAACAGCGCCGAAAGTGAAAAAAGGTGCTTTTGAGGCTAGAATGCGCAGGAAAGCAGAGAGGGCCAAATTGTGTGGGGCATTTGAAGGGGTTCCAGGAGGCAGTGAGGACCAGCTTCACTTTTCCCCACTGGCACCTTTGCTGTGGCAGCAAAAGCTGGACGTTTGTCTTTTTTGCTCCAAACAGCGCCGAAAGTGAAAAAATGTGCTTTTGAGGATAGAGTGGGCAGGAAAGCAGAGAGGGCCAAATTGTGTGGGGCATTTGAAGGGGTTCCAGGAGGCAGTGAGGACCAGCATCACTTTTCCCCGCTGGCACCTTTGCTGTGGCAGCAAAAGCTGGACGTTTGTCTTTTTTGCTCCAAACAGCGCCGAAAGTGAAAAAAGGTGCTTTTGAGGCTAGAGTGCGCAGGAAAGCAGAGAGGGCCCAAATTGTGTGGGGCATTTGAAGGGGTTCCAGGAGGCAGTGAGGACCAGCATCACTTTTCCCCGCTGGCGCCTTTGCTGTGGCAGCAAAAGCTGGACGTTTGTCTTTTTTGCAGCGGAGGGCGCAAAAAGTGAAAAAAGTGCTTTTGAGGCTTGAGTCGGCAGGAAAGCAGAGAGGGCCAAATTGTGTGGGGCATTTGAAGGGGTTCCAGGAGGCAGTGAGGACCAGCATCACTTTTCCCCGCTGGCACCTTCGCTGTGGCAGCAAAAGCTGGACGTTTGTCTTTTTTGCTCCAAACAGCGCCGAAAGTGAAAAAAGGTGCTTTTGAGGATAGAGTTGGCAGGAAAGCAGAGGAAGGCCAAATTGTGTGGGGCATTTGAAGGGGTTCCAGGAGGCAGTGAGGACCAGCATCACTTTTCCCCGCTGGCACCTTTGCTGTGGCAGCAAAAGCTGGACGTTTGTCTTTTTTGCTCCAAACAGCGCCGAAAGTGAAAAAATGTGCTTTGGAGGATAGAGTCGGCAGGAAAGCAGAGAGGGCCAAATTGTGTGGGGCATTTGAAGGGGTTCCAGGAGGCAGTGAGGACCAGCATCACTTTTCCCCGCTGGCACCTTTGCTGTGGCAGCAAAAGCTGGACGTTTGTCTTTTTTGCTCCAAACAGCGCCGAAAGTGAAAATAGGTGCTTTTGAGGATAGAGTCGGCAGGAAAGCAGAGAGGGCCAAATTGTGTGGGGCATTTGAAGGGGTTCCAGGGAGGCAGTGAGGACCAGCATGACTTTTCCCCGCTGGCACCTTTGCTGTGGCAGCAAAGCTGGACGTTTGTCTTTTTTGCTCCAAACAGCGCCGAAAGTGAAAAAAGGTGCTTTTGAGGCTAGAGTGCGCAGGAAAGCAGAGAGGTCCAAATTGTGTGGGGCATTTGAAGGGGTTCCAGGAATCAGTGAGGACCAGCATCACTTTTCCCCGCTGGCACCTTTGCTGTGGCAGCAAAAGCTGGACGTTTGTCTTTTTGCTCCAAACAGCGCCGAAAGTGAAAAAAGGTTCTTTTGATGATAGAGTGGGCAGGAAAGCAGAGAGGGCCAAATTGTGTGGGACATTTGAAGGGGTTCCAGGAGGCAGTGAGGACCAGCATCACTTTTCCCCGCTGGCACCTTTGCTGTGGCAGCAAAAGCTGGACGTTTGTCTTTTTTGCTCCAAACAGCGCCGAAAGTGAAAAAAGGTGCTTTTGAGGCTAGAGTGCGCAGGAAAGCAGAGAGGGCCAAATTGTGTGGGGCATTTGAAGGGGTTCCAGGAGGCAGTGAGGACCAGCATCACTTTTCCCCGCTGGCACCTTTGCTGTGGCAGAAAAAGCTGGACTTTTTTCTTTTTTTGCTCCAAACAGCGCCGAAAGTGAAAAAAGGTGCTTTTGAGGCTAGAGTGCGCAGGAAAGCAGAGAGGGCCAAATTGTGTGGGGCATTTGAAGGGGTTCCAGGAGGCAGTGAGGACCAGCATCACTTTTCCCCGCTGGCACCTTTGCTGTGGCAGCAAAAGCTGGACGTTTGTCTTTTTTGCAGCGGAGGGGCGCCAAAAGTGAAAAAAGGTGCTTTTGAGGCTAGAGTCGGCAGGAAAGCAGAGAGGGCCAAATTGTGTGGGGCATTTGAAGGGTTCCAGGAGGCAGTGAGGACCAGCATCACTTTTCCCCGCTGGCACCTTTGCTGTGGCAGCAAAAGCTGGACGTTTGTCTTTTTTGCTCCAAACAGAGCCGAAAGTGAAAAAAGGTGCTTTTGAGGATAGAGTGGGCAGGAAAGCAGAGAGGGCCAAATTGTGTGGGGCATTTGAAGGGGTTCCAGGAGGCAGTGAGGACCAGCATGACTTTTCCCCCGCTGGCACCTTTGCTGTGGCAGCAAAAGCTGGACGTTTGTCTTTTTTGCTCCAAACAGCGCCGAAAGTGAAAAAAGGTGCTTTTGAGGATAGAGTTGGCAGGAAAGCAGAGAAGGCCAAATTGTGTGGGGCATTTGAAGGGGTTCCAGGAGGCAGTGAGGACCAGCATCACTTTTCCCCGCTGGCACCTTTGCTGTGGCAGCAAAAGCTGGACGTTTGTCTTTTTTGCTCCAAACAGCGCCGAAAGTGAAAAAAGTGCTTTTGAGGCTAGAGTCGGCAGGAAAGCAGAGAGGGCCAAATTGTGTGGGGCATTTGAAGGGGTTCCAGGAGGCAGTGAGGACCAGCAACACTTTTCCCCGCTGGCACCTTTGCTGTGGCAGCAAAAGCTGGACGTTTGTCTTTTTTGCTCCAAACAGCGCCGAAAGTGAAAAAATGTGCTTTTGAGGATAGAGTGGGCAGGAAAGCAGAGAGGGCCAAATTGTGTGGGGCATTTGAAGGGGTTCCAGGAGGCAGTGAGGACCAGCATAACTTTTCCCCGCTGGCACCTTTGCTGTGGCAGCAAAAGCTGGACGTTTGTCTTTTTTGCTCCAAACAGTGCCGAAAGTGAAAAAAGGTGCTTTTGAGGCTAGAGTGCGCAGGAAAGCAGAGAGGGCCAAATTGTGTGGGGCATTTGAAGGGGTTCCAGGAGGCAGTGAGGACCAGCATCACTTTTCCCCGCTGGCGCCTTTGCTGTGGCAGCAAAAGCTGGACGTTTGTCTTTTTTGCAGCGGAGGGCGCCAAAAGTGAAAAAAGTGCTTTTGAGGCTTGAGTCGGCAGGAAAGCAGAGAGGGCCAAATTGTGTGGGGCATTTGAAGGGGTTCCAGGAGGCAGTGAGGACCAGCATCACTTTTCCCCGCTGGCACCTTTGCTGTGGCAGCAAAAGCTGGACGTTTGTCTTTTTTGCTCCAAACAGCGCCGAAAGTGAAAAAAGGTGCTTTTGAGGATAGAGTTGGCAGGAAAGCAGAGAAGGCCAAATTGTGTGGGGCATTTGAAGGGGTTCCAGGAGGCAGTGAGGACCAGCATCACTTTTCCCCGCTGGCACCTTTGCTGTGGCAGCAAAAGCTGGACGTTTGTCTTTTTTGCTCCAAACAGCGCCGAAAGTGAAAAATGTGCTTTGGAGGATAGAGTGGGCAGGAAAGCAGAGAGGGCCAAATTGTGTGGGGCATTTGAAGGGGTTCCAGGAGGCAGTGAGGACCAGCATCACTTTTCCCCGCTGGCACCTTTGCTGTGGCAGCAAAAGCTGGACGTTTGTCTTTTTTGCTCCAAACAGCGCCGAAAGTGAAAAAAGGTGCTTTTGAGGCTAGAGTCGGCAGGAAAGCAGAGAGGGCCAAATTGTGTGGGGCATTTGAAGGGGTTCCAGGAGGCAGTGAGGACCAGCATGACTTTTCCCCGCTGGCACCTTTGCTGTGGCAGCAAAAGCTGGACGTTTGTCTTATTTGCTCCAAACAGCGCCGAAAGTGAAAAAAGGTGCTTTTGAGGATAGAGTCGGCAGGAAAGCAGAGAGGTCCAAATTGTGTGGGGCATTTGAAGGGGTTCCAGGAGGCAGTGAGGACCAGCATCACTTTTCCCCGCTGGCACCTTTGCTGTGGCAGCAAAAGCTGGACGTTTGTATTTTTTGCTCCAAACAGCGCCGAAAGTGAAAAAAGGTATTTTGAGGATACAGTGGGCAGGAAAGCAGAGAGGGCCAAATTGTGTGGGGCATTTGAAGGGGTTCCAGGAGGCAGTGAGGACCAGCATCACTTTTCCCCGCTGGCACCTTCGCTGTGGCAGCAAAAGCTGGACGTTTGTCTTTTTTGCTCCAAACAGCGCCGAAAGTGAAAAAAGGTGCTTTTGAGGATAGAGTTGGCAGGAAAGCAGAGAAGGCCAAATTGTGTGGGGCATTTGAAGGGGTTCCAGGAGGCAGTGAGGACCAGCATCACTTTTCCCCGCTGGCACCTTTGCTGTGGCAGCAAAAGCTGGACGTTTGTCTTTTTTGCTCCAAACAGCGCCGAAAGTGAAAAAATGTGCTTTGGAGGATAGAGTCGGCAGGAAAGCAGAGAGGGCCAAATTGTGTGGGGCATTTGAAGGGGTTCCAGGAGGCAGTGAGGACCAGCATCACTTTTCCCCGCTGGCACCTTTGCTGTGGCAGCAAAAGCTGGACGTTTGTCTTTTTTGCTCCAAACAGCGCCGAAAGTGAAAATAGGTGCTTTTGAGGATAGAGTGCGGCAGGAAAGCAGAGAGGGCCAAATTGTGTGGGGCATTTGAAGGGGTTCCAGGAGGCAGTGAGGACCAGCATGACTTTTCCCCGCTGGCACCTTTGCTGTGGCAGCAAAAGCTGGACGTTTGTCTTTTTTGCTCCAAACAGCGCCGAAAGTGAAAAAAGGTGCTTTTGAGGCTAGAGTGCGGCAGGAAAGCAGAGAGGTCCAAATTGTGTGGGGCATTTGAAGGGGTTCCAGGAATCAGTGAGGACCAGCATCACTTTTCCCCGCTGGCACCTTTGCTGTGGCAGCAAAAGCTGGACGTTTGTCTTTTTTGCTCCAAACAGCGCCGAAAGTGAAAATAGGTGCTTTTGAGGATAGAGTCGGCAGGAAAGCAGAGAGGGCCAAATTGTGTGGGGCATTTGAAGGGGTTCCAGGAGGCAGTGAGGACCAGCATGACTTTTCCCCGCTGGCACCTTTGCTGTGGCAGCAAAAGCTGGACGTTTGTCTTTTTTGCTCCAAACAGCGCCGAAAGTGAAAAAAGGTTCTTTTGATGATAGAGTGGGCAGGAAAGCAGAGAGGGCCAAATTGTGTGGGACATTTGAAGGGGTTCCAGGAGGCAGTGAGGACCAGCATCACTTTTCCCCGCTGGCACCTTTGCTGTGGCAGCAAAAGCTGGACGTTTGTCTTTTTTGCTCCAAACAGCGCCGAAAGTGAAAAAAGGTGCTTTTGAGGCTAGAGTGCGCAGGAAAGCAGAGAGGGCCAAATTGTGTGGGGCATTTGAAGGGGTTCCAGGAGGCAGTGAGGACCAGCATCACTTTTCCCCGCTGGCACCTTTGCTGTGGCAGAAAAAGCTGGACTTTTTCTTTTTTGCTCCAAACAGCGCCGAAAGTGAAAAAAGGTGCTTTTGAGGCTAGAGTGCGCAGGAAAGCAGAGAGGGCCAAATTGTGTGGGGCATTTGAAGGGGTTCCAGGAGGCAGTGAGGACCAGCATCACTTTTCCCCGCTGGCACCTTTGCTGTGGCAGCAAAAGCTGGACGTTTGTCTTTTTTGCAGCGGAGGGCGCCAAAAGTGAAAAAAGGTGCTTTTGAGGCTAGAGTCGGCAGGAAAGCAGAGAGGGCCAAATTGTGTGGGGCATTTGAAGGGGTTCCAGGAGGCAGTGAGGACCAGCATCACTTTTCCCCGCTGGCACCTTTGCTGTGGCAGCAAAAGCTGGACGTTTGTCTTTTTTGCTCCAAACAGAGCCGAAAGTGAAAAAAGGTGCTTTTGAGGATAGAGTGGGCAGGAAAGCAGAGAGGGCCAAATTGTGTGGGGCATTTGAAGGGGTTCCAGGAGGCAGTGAGGACCAGCATGACTTTTCCCCGCTGGCACCTTTGCTGTGGCAGCAAAAGCTGGACGTTTGTCTTTTTTGCTCCAAACAGCGCCGAAAGTGAAAAAAGGTGCTTTTGAGGATAGAGTTGGCAGGAAAGCAGAGAAGGCCAAATTGTGTGGGGCATTTGAAGGGGTTCCAGGAGGCAGTGAGGACCAGCATCACTTTTCCCCGCTGGCACCTTTGCTGTGGCAGCAAAAGCTGGACGTTTGTCTTTTTTGCTCCAAACAGCGCCGAAAGTGAAAAATGTGCTTTTGAGGCTAGAGTCGGCAGGAAAGCAGAGAGGGCCAAATTGTGTGGGGCATTTGAAGGGGTTCCAGGAGGCAGTGAGGACCAGCATCACTTTTCCCCGCTGGCACCTTTGCTGTGGCAGCAAAAGCTGGACGTTTGTCTTTTTTGCTCCAAACAGCGCCGAAAGTGAAAAAAGGTGCTTTTGAGGATAGAGTCGGCAGGAAAGCAGAGAGGGCCAAATTGTGTGGGGCATTTGAAGGGGTTCCAGGAGGCAGTGAGGACCAGCATCACTTTTCCCCGCTGGCACCTTTGCTGTGGCAGCAAAAGCTGGACGTTTGTCTTTTTTGCTCCAAACAGCGCCGAAAGTGAAAAAAGGTGCTTTTGAGGCTAGAGTGCGCAGGAAAGCAGAGAGGGCCAAATTGTGTGGGGCATTTGAAGGGGTTCCAGGAGGCAGTGAGGACCAGCATCACTTTTCCCCGCTGGCACCTTTGCTGTGGCAGCAAAAGCTGGACGTTTGTCTTTTTTGCAGCGGAGGTCGCCAAAAGTGAAAAAAGTGCTTTTGAGGCTTGAGTCGGCAGGAAAGCAGAGAGGGCCAAATTGTGTGGGGCATTTGAAGGGGTTCCAGGAGGCAGTGAGGACCAGCATGACTTTTCCCCGCTGGCACCTTTGCTGTGGCAGCAAAAGCTGGACGTTTGTCTTTTTTGCTCCAAACAGCACCGAAAGTGAAAAAAGGTGCTTTTGAGGATAGAGTTGGCAGGAAAGCAGAGAAGGCCAAATTGTGTGGGGCATTTGAAGGGGTTCCAGGAGGCAGTGAGGACCAGCATGACTTTTCCCCGCTGGCACCTTTGCTGTGGCAGCAAAAGCTGGACGTTTGTCTTTTTTGCTCCAAACAGCGCCGAAAGTGAAAAAAGGTATTTTGAGGATAGAGTGGGCAGGAAAGCAGAGAGGGCCAAATTGTGTGGGGCATTTGAAGGGGTTCCAGGAGGCAGTGAGGACCAGCATCACTTTTCCCCGCTGGCACCTTTGCTGTGGCAGCAAAAGCTGGACGTTTGTCTTTTTTGCTCCAAACAGCGCCGAAAGTGAAAAAAGGTGCTTTTGAGGCTAGAATGCGCAGGAAAGCAGAGAGGGCCAAATTGTGTGGGGCATTTGAAGGGGTTCCAGGAGGCAGTGAGGACCAGCATCACTTTTCATTTGAAGGGGTTCCAGGAGGCAGTGGGACCAGCATAACTTTTCCCCGCTGGCACCTTTGCTGTGGCAGCAAAAGCTGGAGTTTGCTCTTTTTTGCTCCAAACAGTGCCGAAAGTGAAAAAAGGCTGCTTTTGAGGCTAGAGTGCCGCAGGAAAGCAGAGAGGGCCAAATTGTGTGGGGCATTTGAAGGGTTCCAGAGGCAGTGAGGACCAGCATCCACTTTTCCCCGGCTGGCGCCTTTGCTGTGGCAGCAAAAGCTGGACGTTTGTCTTTTGCAGCGGAGAGGCGCCAAAAGTGAAAAAAGTGCTTTGAGGCTTGAGTCGGCAGGAAACAGAGAGGGCCAAATTGTGTGGGGCATTTGAAGGGGTTCCAGGAGGCAGTGAGACCAGCATCACTTTTCCCAGCTGGCACTTTGCTGTGGCAGCAAAAGCTGACGTTTGTCTTTTTTGCTCCAAACAGCGCCGAAAGTGAAAAAAGGTGCTTTTGATGACTAGAGTTGGCAGGAAAGCAGAGAAGGCCAAATTGTGTGGGGCATTTGAAGGGGTTCCAGGAGGCAGTGAGGACCAGCATCACTTTTCCCGCTGGCACCTTTGCTGTGGCAGCAACAAGCTGGACGTTTGTCTTTTTGCTCCCAACAGCGCCGAAAGTGAAAAATGTGCTTTGGAGGATAGAGTGGGCAGCGAAAGCAGAGAGGGCCAAATTGTGTGGGGCCATTTGAAGGGTTCCAGGAGGCAGTGAGACAGCATCACTTTTCCCGCTGGCACCTTTGCTGTGGCAGCAAAAGCTGGACGTTTGTCTTTTTTGCTCAAACAGCGCCGAAGTGAAAAAAGGTGCTTTTGAGGCTAGAGTCGGCAGGAAAGCAGAGAGGGCCAAATGTGTGGGGCATTTGAAGGGTTCCAGGAGGCAGTGAGACCAGCATGACTTTTCCCGCTGGCACCTGCTGTGGCAGCAAAAGCTGGACGTTTGTCTTATTTGCTCCAAACAGCGCCGAAAGTGAAAAAAGGTGCTTTGAGTCTAGAGTGCGGCAGGAAAGCAGAGAGGGCCCAAATTGTGTGGGGCATTTGAAGGGGTTCCAGGAGGCAGT
>NW_028128641.1:0-44033 GCF_965231255.1 Vanellus vanellus | reverse complement strand
GGTTTCCAGGAGGCAGTGAGAACCAGCATCACTTTTCCCTGCTGGCACCTTTGCTGTGGCAGCAAAAGCTGGACGTTTGTCTTTTTGCTCCAGCAGCGCCGAAAGTGAAGAAAGGTGCTTTTGCGGATAGAGTCCTCAGGAAAGCAGAGAGGGCCAAATTGTCTGGGGCATTTGAAGGGGTTCCAGGAGGCAGTGAGGACCAGCATCACTTTTCCCCGCTGGCACTTTTGCTGTGGCAGCAAAAGCTGGACGTTTGTCTTTTTTGCTCCGGAGGTTGCCGAAAGCGAAAACAGGTGCTTTTGAGGATAGAGTCCTCAGGAAAGCAGAGAGGGCCAAATTGTCTGGTGCATTTGAAGGGGTTCCAGGAGGCAGTGAGAACCAGCATCACTTTTCCCCGCTGACACCTTTGCTGTGGCAGCAAAAGCTGGACGTTTGTCTTTTTTGCTCCAGAGAGCGCCGAAAGTGAAAAAAGGTGCTTTTGAGGATAGAGTCCTCAGGAAAGCAGAGAGGGCCAAATTGTCTGGGGCATTTGAAGGGGTTCCAGGAGGCAGTGAGGACCAGCATCACTTTTCCCCGCTGGCACCTTTGCTGTGGCAGCAAAAGCTGGACGTTTGTCTTTTTTGCTCCAGAGAGCGCCGAAAGTGAAAAAAGGTGCTTTTGAGGATAGAGTCCTCAGGAAAGCAGAGAGGCCAAATTGTCTGGGGCATTTGAAGGGGTTCCAGGAGGCAGTGAGAACCAGCATCACTTTTCCCCGCTGGCACCTTTGCTGTGGCAGCAAAAGCTGGACGTTTGTCTTTTTTGCTCCAGACAGCGCCGAAAGTGAAAAAAGGTGCATTTGAGGATACAGTCCTCAGGAAAGCAGAGAGGGCCAAATTGTCTGGGGCATTTGAAGGGGTTCCAGGAGGCAGTGAGAACCAGCATCACTTTTCCCCGCTGGCACCTTTGCTGTGGCAGCAAAAGCTGGACGTTTGTCTTTTTTGCTCCAGAGAGCGCCGAAAGTGAAAAAATGTGCATTTGAGGATAGAGTCCTCAGGAAAGCAGAGAGGGCCAAATTGTCTGGTGCATTTGAAGGGGTTCCAGGAGGCAGTGAGAACCAGCATCACTTTTCCCCGCTGGCACCTTTGCTGTGGCAGCAAAAGCTGGACGTTTGTCTTTTTTGCTCCAGACAGCGCCGAAAGTGAAGAAAGGTGCTTTTGCGGATAGAGTCCTCAGGAAAGCAGAGAGGGCCAAATTGTCTGGGGCATTTGAAGGGGTTCCAGGAGGCAGTGAGGACCAGCATCACTTTTCCCCGCTGGCACTTTTGCTGTGGCAGCAAAAGCTGGACGTTTGTCTTTTTTGCTCCGGAGGTTGCCGAAAGCGAAAACAGGTGCTTTTGAGGATAGAGTCCTCAGGAAAGCAGAGAGGGCCAAATTGTCTGGGGCATTTGAAGGGGTTCCAGGAGGCAGTGAGAACCAGCATCACTTTTCCCCGCTGACACCTTTGCTGTGGCAGCAAAAGCTGGACGTTTGTCTTTTTTGCTCCAGAGAGCGCCGAAAGTGAAAAAAGGTGCTTTTGAGGATAGAGTGCTCAGGAAAGCAGAGAGGGCCAAATTGTCTGGGGCATTTGAAGGGGTTCCAGGAGGCAGTGAGGACCAGCATCACTTTTCCCCGCTGGCACATTTGCTGTGGCAGCAAAAGCTGGACGTTTGTCTTTTTTGCTCAAGAGAGCGCCGAAAGCGAAAACAGGTGCTTTTGAGGATAGAGTCCTCAGGAAAGCAGAGAGGGCCAAATTGTCTGGTGCATTTGAAGGGGTTCCAGGAGGCAGTGAGAACCAGCATCACTTTTCCCCGCTGGCACCTTTGCTGTGGCAGCAAAAGCTGGACGTTTGTCTTTTTTGCTCCAGAGAGCGCCGAAAGTGAAAAAAGGTGCTTTTGAGGATAGAGTCCTCAGGAAAGCAGAGAGGGCCAAATTGTCTGGGGCATTTGAAGGGGTTCCAGGAGGCAGTGAGAACCAGCATCACTTTTCCCCGCTGGCACCTTTGCTGTGGCAGCAAAAGCTGGACGTTTGTCTTTTTTGCTCCAGACAGCGCCGAAAGTGAAAAAAGGTGCATTTGAGGATAGAGTCCTCAGGAAAACAGAGAGGGCCAAATTGTCTGGTGCATTTGAAGGGGTTCCAGGAGGCAGTGAGAACCAGCATCACTTTTCCCCGCTGGCACCTTTGCTGTGGCAGCAAAAGCTGGACGTTTGTCTTTTTTGCTCCAGAGAGCGCCGAAAGTGAAAAAAGGTGCATTTGAGGATAGAGTCCTCAGGAAAGCAGAGAGGGCCAAATTGTCTGGGGCATTTGAAGGGGTTCCAGGAGGCAGTGAGGACCAGCATCACTTTTCCCCGCTGGCACTTTTGCTGTGGCAGCAAAAGCTGGACGTTTGTCTTTTTTGCTCCGGAGGTTGCCGAAAGCGAAAACAGGTGCTTTTGCGGATAGATTCCTCAGGAAAGCAGAGAGGGCCAAATTGTCTGGTGCATTTGAAGGGGTTCCAGGAGGCAGTGAGGACCAGCATCACTTTTCCCCGCTGGCACCTTTGCTGTGGCAGCAAAAGCTGGACGTTTGTCTTTTTTGCTCCAGACAGCGCCGAAAGTGAAAAAAGGTGCATTTGAGGATAGAGTCCTCAGGAAAGCAGAGAGGGCCAAATTGTCTGGGGCATTTGAAGGGGTTCCAGGAGGCAGTGAGGACCAGCATCACTTTTCCCCGCTGGCACGTTTGCTGTGGCAGCAAAAGCTGGACGTTTGTCTTTTTTGCTCCAGAGAGCGCCGAAAGTGAAAAAAGGTGCATTTGAGGATAGAGTCCTCAGGAAAGCAGAGAGGGCCAAATTGTCTGGGGCATTTGTAGGGGTTCCAGGAGGCAGTGAGGACCAGCATCACTTTTCCCCGCTGGCACCTTTGCTGTGGCAGCAAAAGCTGGACGTTTGTCTTTTTTGCTCCAGAGAGCGCCGAAAGTGAAAAAAGGTGCATTTGAGGATAGAGTCCTCAGGAAAGCAGAGAGGGCCAAATTGTCTGGGGCATTTGAAGGGGTTCCAGGAGGCAGTGAGAACCAGCATCACTTTTCCCCGCTGGCACTTTTGCTGTGGCAGCAAAAGCTGGACGTTTGTCTTTTTTGCTCCAGAGAGCGCCGAAAGTGAAAAAAGGTGCATTTGAGGATAGAGTGCGCAGGAAAGCAGAGAGGGCCAAATTGTCTGAGGCATTTGAAGGGGTTCCAGGAGGCAGTGAGAACCAGCATCACTTTTCCCCGCTGGCACCTTTGCTGTGGCAGCAAAAGCTGGACGTTTGTCCTTTTTGCTCCAGAGAGCGCCGAAAGTGAAAAAAGGTGCTTTTGAGGATAGAGTCCTCAGGAAAGCAGAGAGGGCCAAATTGTCTGGGGCATTTGAAGGGGTTCCAGGAGGCAGTGAGAACCAGCATCACTTTTCCCCGCTGGTACCTTTGCTGTGGCAGCAAAAGCTGGACGTTTGTCTTTTTTGCTCCAGAGAGCGCCGAAAGTGAAAAAAGGTGCTTTTGAGGATAGAGTCCTCAGGAAAGCAGAGAGGGCCAAATTGTCTGGGGCATTTGAAGGGGTTCCAGGAGGCAGTGAGGACCAGCATCACTTTTCCCCGCTGGCACCTTTGCTGTGGCAGCAAAAGCTGGACGTTTGTCTTTTTTGCTCCAGAGAGCGCCGAAATTGAGAAAAGGTGCATTTGAGGATAGAGTCCTCAGGAAAGCAGAGAGGGCCAAATTGTCTGGGGCATTTGAAGGGGTTCCAGGAGGCAGTGAGAACCAGCATCACTTTTCCCCGCTGGCACCTTTGCTGTGGCAGCAAAAGCTGGACGTTTGTCTTTTTTGCTCCAGAGAGCGCCGAAAGTGAAAAAAGGTGCTTTTGAGGATAGAGTCCTCAGGAAAGCAGAGAGGGCCAAATTGTCTGGGGCATTTGAAGGGGTTCCAGGAGGCAGTGAGAACCAGCATCACTTTTCCCCGCTGGCACCTTTGCTGTGGCAGCAAAAGCTGGACGTTTGTCTTTTTTGCTCCAGACAGCGCCGAAAGTGAAAAAAGGTGCATTTGAGGATAGAGTCCTCAGGAAAGCAGAGAGGGCCAAATTGTCTGGGGCATTTGAAGGGGTTCCAGGAGGCAGTGAGAACCAGCATCACTTTTCCCCGCTGGCACCTTTGCTGTGGCAGCAAAAGCTGGACGTTTGTCTTTTTTGCTCCAGACAGCGCCAAAAGTGAAAAAAGGTGCTTTTGAGGATAGAGTCCTCAGGAAAGCAGAGAGGGCCAAATTGTCTGGGGCATTTGAAGGGGTTCCAGGAGGCAGTGAGGACCAGCATCACTTTTCCCCGCTGGCACCTTTGCTGTGGCAGCAAAAGCTGGACGTTTGTCTTTTTTGCTCCAGACAGCGCCGAAAGTGAAAAAAGGTGCTTTTGAGGATAGACTCCTCAGGAAAGCAGAGAGGGCCAAATTGTCTGGTGCATTTGATGGGGTTCCAGGAGGCAGTGAGAACCAGCATCACTTTTCCCCGCTGGCACTTTTGCTGTGGCAGCAAAAGCTGGACGTTTGTCTTTTTTGCTCCAGAGAGCGCCGAAAGTGAAAAAAGGTGCTTTTGAGGATAGACTCCTCAGGAAAGCAGAGAGGGCCAAATTGTCTGGGGCATTTGAAGGGGTTCCAGGAGGCAGTGAGGACCAGCATCACTTTTCCCCGCTGGCACCTTTGCTGTGGCAGCAAAAGCTGGACGTTTGTCTTTTTTGCTCCAGAGAGCGCCGAAAGTGAAAAAAGGTGCTTTTGAGGATAGACTCCTCAGGAAAGCAGAGAGGGCCAAATTGTCTGGGGCATTTGAAGGGGTTCCAGGAGGCAGTGAGAACCAGCATCACTTTTCCCCGCTGGCACCTTTGCTGTGGCAGCAAAAGCTGGACGTTTGTCTTTTTTGCTCCAGACAGCGTCGAAAGTGAAAAAAGGTGCTTTTGCGGATAGAGTCCTCAGGAAAGCAGAGAGGGCCAAATTGTCTGGGGCAATTGAAGGGGTTCCAGGAGGCAGTGAGAACCAGCATCACTTTTCCCCGCTGGCACCTTTGCTGTGGCAGCAAAAGCTGGACGTTTGTCTTTTTTGCTCCAGAGAGCGCCGAAAGTGAAAACAGGTGCTTTTGAGGATAGAGTCCTCAGGAAAGCAGAGAGGGCCAAATTGTCTGGGGCATTTGAAGGGGTTCCAGGAGGCAGTGAGGACCAGCATCACTTTTCCCCGCTGGCACCTTTGCTGTGGCAGCAAAAGCTGGACGTTTGTCTTTTTTTCTCCAGACAGCGCCGAAAGTGAAAAAAGGTGCATTTGAGGATAGAGTCCTCAGGAAAGCAGAGAGGGCCAAATTGTCTGGGGCATTTGAAGGGGTTCCAGGAGGCAGTGAGAACCAGCATCACTTTTCCCCGCTGGTACCTTTGCTCTGGCAGCAAAAGCTGGACGTTTGTCTTTTTTGCTCCAGAGAGCGCCGAAAGTGAAAAAAGATGCTTTTGAGGATAGACTCCTCAGGAAAGCAGAGAGGGCCAAATTGTCTGGGGCATTTGAAGGAGTTCCAGGAGGCAGTGAGGACCAGCATCACTTTTCCCCGCTGGCACCTTTGCTGTGGCAGCAAAAGCTGGACGTTTGTCTTTTTTGCTCCAGACAGCGCCGAAAGTGAAAAAAGGTGCTTTTGCGGATAGAGTCCTCAAGAAACCAGAGAGATCCAAAAAGTCTGGGGCATTTGAAGGGGTTCCAGGAGGCAGTGAGGACCAGCATCACTTTTCCCCGCTGGCACCTTTGCTGTGGCAGCAAAAGCTGGACGTTTGTCTTTTTTGCTCCAGACAGCGCCGAAAGTGAAAAAAGGTGCATTTGAGGATAGAGTCCTCAGGAAAGCAGAGAGGGCCAAATTGTCTGGGGCATTTGAAGGGGTTCCAGGAGGCAGTGAGAACCAGCATCACTTTTCCCCGCTGGCACCTTTGCTGTGGCAGCAAAAGCTGGACTTTTTTTTTTTTTTGCTCAAGAGAGCGCCGAAAGTGAAAAAAGGTGCTTTTGCGGATAGAGTGCGCAGGAAAGCAGAGAGGGCCAAATTGTCTGGTGCATTTGAAGGGGTTCCAGGAGGCAGTGAGAACCAGCATCACTTTTCCCCGCTGGCACCTTTGCTGTGGCAGCAAAAGCTGGACGTTTGTCTTTTTTGCTCCAGAGAGCGCCGAAAGTGAAAAAAGGTGCATTTGAGGATAGAGTCCTCAGGAAAGCAGAGAGGGCCAAATTGTCTGGGGCATTTGAAGGGGTTCCAGGAGGCAGTGAGGACCAGCATCACTTTTCCCCGCTGGCACCTTTGCTGTGGCAGCAAAAGCTGGACGTTTGTCTTTTTTGCTCCAGAGAGCGCCGAAATTGAGAAAAGGTGCATTTGAGGATAGAGTCCTCAGGAAAGCAGAGAGGGCCAAATTGTCTGGGGCATTTGAAGGGGTTCCAGGAGGCAGTGAGAACCAGCATCACTTTTCCCCGCTGGCACCTTTGCTGTGGCAGCAAAAGCTGGACGTTTGTCTTTTTTGCTCCAGACAGCGTCGAAAGTGAAAAAAGGTGCTTTTGCGGATAGAGTCCTCAGGAAAGCAGAGAGGGCCAAATTGTCTGGGGCAATTGAAGGGGTTCCAGGAGGCAGTGAGAACCAGCATCACTTTTCCCCGCTGGCACCTTTGCTGTGGCAGCAAAAGCTGGACGTTTGTCTTTTTTGCTCCAGAGAGCGCCGAAAGTGAAAACAGGTGCTTTTGAGGATAGAGTCCTCAGGAAAGCAGAGAGGGCCAAATTGTCTGGGGCATTTGAAGGGGTTCCAGGAGGCAGTGAGGACCAGCATCACTTTTCCCCGCTGGCACGTTTGCTGTGGCAGCAAAAGCTGGACGTTTGTCTTTTTTTCTCCAGACAGCGCCGAAAGTGAAAAAAGGTGCATTTGAGGATAGAGTCCTCAGGAAAGCAGAGAGGGCCAAATTGTCTGGGGCATTTGAAGGGGTTCCAGGAGGCAGTGAGAACCAGCATCACTTTTCCCCGCTGGTACCTTTGCTGTGGCAGCAAAAGCTGGACGTTTGTCTTTTTTGCTCCAGAGAGCGCCGAAAGTGAAAAAAGATGCTTTTGAGGATAGACTCCTCAGGAAAGCAGAGAGGGCCAAATTGTCTGGGGCATTTGAAGGAGTTCCAGGAGGCAGTGAGGACCAGCATCACTTTTCCCCGCTGGCACCTTTGCTGTGGCAGCAAAAGCTGGACGTTTGTCTTTTTTGCTCCAGAGAGCGCCGAAAGTGAAAAAAGGTGCTTTTGCGGATAGAGTCCTCAGGAAAGCAGAGAGGGCCAAATTGTCTGGGGCATTTGAAGGGGTTCCAGGAGGCAGTGAGAACCAGCATCACTTTTCCCCGCTGGCACCTTTGCTGTGGCAGCAAAAGCTGGACGTTTGTCTTTTTTGCTCCAGAGAGCGCCGAAAGTGAAAAAAGGTGCTTTTGAGGATAGAGTCCTCAGGAAAGCAGAGAGGGCCAAATTGTCTGGGGCATTTGAAGGAGTTCCAGGAGGCAGTGAGGACCAGCATCACTTTTCCCCGCTGGCACCTTTGCTGTGGCAGCAAAAGCTGGACGTTTGTCTTTTTTGCTCCAGACAGCGCCGAAAGTGAAAAAAGGTGCTTTTGCGGATAGAGTCCTCAAGAAACCAGAGAGGGCCAAAAAGTCTGGGGCATTTGAAGGGGTTCCAGGAGGCAGTGAGGACCAGCATCACTTTTCCCCGCTGGCACCTTTGCTGTGGCAGCAAAAGCTGGACGTTTGTCTTTTTTGCTCCAGACAGCGCCGAAAGTGAAAAAAGGTGCATTTGAGGATAGAGTCCTCAGGAAAGCAGAGAGGGCCAAATTGTCTGGGGCATTTGAAGGGGTTCCAGGAGGCAGTGAGAACCAGCATCACTTTTCCCCGCTGGCACCTTTGCTGTGGCAGCAAAAGCTGGACTTTTTTTTTTTTTGCTCAAGAGAGCGCCGAAAGTGAAAAAAGGTGCTTTTGCGGATAGAGTGCGCAGGAAAGCAGAGAGGGCCAAATTGTCTGGTGCATTTGAAGGGGTTCCAGGAGGCAGTGAGGACCAGCATCACTTTTCCCCGCTGGCACCTTTGCTGTGGCAGCAAAAGCTGGACGTTTGTCTTTTTTGCTCCAGACAGCGCCGAAAGTGAAAAAAGGTGCATTTGAGGATAGAGTCCTCAGGAAAGCAGAGAGGGCCAAATTGTCTGGGGCATTTGAAGGGGTTCCAGGAGGCAGTGAGGACCAGCATCACTTTTCCCCGCTGGCACCTTTGCTGTGGCAGCAAAAGCTGGACGTTTGTCTTTTTTGCTCCAGAGAGCGCCGAAATTGAGAAAAGGTGCATTTGAGGATAGAGTCCTCAGGAAAGCAGAGAGGGCCAAATTGTCTGGGGCATTTGAAGGGGTTCCAGGAGGCAGTGAGAACCAGCATCACTTTTCCCCGCTGGCACCTTTGCTGTGGCAGCAAAAGCTGGACGTTTGTCTTTTTTGCTCCAGACAGCGTCGAAAGTGAAAAAAGGTGCTTTTGCGGATAGAGTCCTCAGGAAAGCAGAGAGGGCCAAATTGTCTGGGGCAATTGAAGGGGTTCCAGGAGGCAGTGAGGACCAGCATCACTTTTCCCCGCTGGCACCTTTGCTGTGGCAGCAAAAGCTGGACGTTTGTCTTTTTTGCTCCAGAGAGCGCCGAAAGTGAAAACAGGTGCTTTTGAGGATAGAGTCCTCAGGAAAGCAGAGAGGGCCAAATTGTCTGGGGCATTTGAAGGGGTTCCAGGAGGCAGTGAGGACCAGCATCACTTTTCCCCGCTGGCACGTTTGCTGTGGCAGCAAAAGCTGGACGTTTGTCTTTTTTTCTCCAGACAGCGCCGAAAGTGAAAAAAGGTGCATTTGAGGATAGAGTCCTCAGGAAAGCAGAGAGGGCCAAATTGTCTGGGGCATTTGAAGGGGTTCCAGGAGGCAGTGAGAACCAGCATCACTTTTCCCCGCTGGTACCTTTGCTGTGGCAGCAAAAGCTGGACGTTTGTCTTTTTTGCTCCAGAGAGCGCCGAAAGTGAAAAACGATGCTTTTGAGGATAGACTCCTCAGGAAAGCAGAGAGGGCCAAATTGTCTGGGGCATTTGAAGGAGTTCCAGGAGGTAGTGAGGACCAGCATCACTTTTCCCCGCTGGCACCTTTGCTGTGGCAGCAAAAGCTGGACGTTTGTCTTTTTTGCTCCAGACAGCGCCGAAAGTGAAAAAAGGTGCTTTTGAGGATAGAGTCCTCAAGAAACCAGAGAGGGCCAAAAAGTCTGGGGCATTTGAAGGGGTTCCAGGAGGCAGTGAGGACCAGCATCACTTTTCCCCGCTGGCACCTTTGCTGTGGCAGCAAAAGCTGGACGTTTGTCTTTTTTGCTCCAGACAGCGCCGAAAGTGAAAAAAGGTGCATTTGAGGATAGAGTCCTCAGGAAAGCAGAGAGGGCCAAATTGTCTGGGGCATTTGAAGGGGTTCCAGGAGGCAGTGAGAACCAGCATCACTTTTCCCCGCTGGCACCTTTGCTGTGGCAGCAAAAGCTGGACTTTTTTTTTTTTTGCTCAAGAGAGCGCCGAAAGTGAAAAAAGGTGCTTTTGCGGATAGAGTGCGCAGGAAAGCAGAGAGGGCCAAATTGTCTGGGGCATTTGAAGGGGTTCCAGGAGGCAGTGAGGACCAGCATCACTTTTCCCCGCTGGCACCTTTGCTGTGGCAGCAAAAGCTGGACGTTTGTCTTTTTTGCTCCAGAGAGCGCCGAAAGTGAAAAAAGGTGCTTTTGAGGATAGACTCCTCAGGAAAGCAGAGAGGGCCAAATTGTCTGGGGCATTTGAAGGGGTTCCAGGAGGCAGTGAGGACCAGCATCACTTTTCCCCGCTGGCACCTTTGCTGTGGCAGCAAAAGCTGGACGTTTGTCTTTTTTGCTCCAGAGAGCGCCGAAATTGAGAAAAGGTGCATTTGAGGATAGAGTCCTCAGGAAAGCAGAGAGGGCCAAATTGTCTGGGGCATTTGAAGGGGTTCCAGGAGGCAGTTAGAACCAGCATCACTTTTCCCCGCTGGCACCTTTGCTGTGGCAGCAAAAGCTGGACGTTTGTCTTTTTTGCTCCAGACAGCGTCGAAAGTGAAAAAAGGTGCTTTTGCGGATAGAGTCCTCAGGAAAGCAGAGAGGGCCAAATTGTCTGGGGCAATTGAAGGGGTTCCAGGAGGCAGTGAGAACCAGCATCACTTTTCCCCGCTGGCACGTTTGCTGTGGCAGCAAAAGCTGGACGTTTGTCTTTTTTGCTCCACAGAGCGCCGAAAGTGAAAAAAGGTGCTTTTGAGGATAGAGTCCTCAGGAAAGCAGAGAGGGCCAAATTGTCTGGGGCATTTGAAGGGGTTCCAGGAGGCAGTGAGGACCAGCATCACTTTTCCCCGCTGGCACGTTTGCTGTGGCAGCAAAAGCTGGACGTTTGTCTTTTTTTCTCCAGACAGCGCCGAAAGTGAAAAAAGGTGCATTTGAGGATAGAGTCCTCAGGAAAGCAGAGAGGGCCAAATTGTCTGGGGCATTTGAAGGGGTTCCAGGAGGCAGTGAGAACCAGCATCACTTTTCCCCGCTGGTACCTTTGCTGTGGCAGCAAAAGCTGGACGTTTGTCTTTTTTGCTCCAGAGAGCGCCGAAAGTGAAAAAAGATGCTTTTGAGGATAGACTCCTCAGGAAAGCAGAGAGGGCCAAATTGTCTGGGGCATTTGAAGGAGTTCCAGGAGGCAGTGAGGACCACCATCACTTTTCCCCGCTGGCACCTTTGCTGTGGCAGCAAAAGCTGGACGTTTGTCTTTTTTGCTCCAGACAGCGCCGAAAGTGAAAAAAGGTGCTTTTGCGGATAGAGTCCTCAAGAAACCAGAGAGGGCCAAAAAGTCTGGGGCATTTGAAGGGGTTCCAGGAGGCAGTGAGGACCAGCATCACTTTTCCCCGCTGGCACCTTTGCTGTGGCAGCAAAAGCTGGACGTTTGTCTTTTTTGCTCCAGAGAGCGCCGAAAGTGAAAAAAGGTGCATTTGAGGATAGAGTCCTCAGGAAAGCAGAGAGGGCCAAATTGTCTGGGGCATTTGAAGGGGTTCCAGGAGGCAGTGAGAACCAGCATCACTTTTCCCCGCTGGCACCTTTGCTGTGGCAGCAAAAGCTGGACGTTTGTTTTTTTTGCTCAAGAGAGCGCCGAAAGTGAAAAAAGGTGCTTTTGCGGATAGAGTGCGCAGGAAAGCAGAGAGGGCCAAATTGTCTGGTGCATTTGAAGGGGTTCCAGGAAGCAGTGAGAACCAGCACCCCTTTTCCCCGCTGGCACCTTTGCTGTGGCAGCAAAATCTGGACGTTTGTCTTTTTTGCTCCAGAGAGCGCCGAAAGTGAAAAAAGGTGCTTTTGCGGATAGAGTCCTCAGGAAAGCAGAGAGGGCCAAATTGTCTGGTGCATTTGAAGGGGTTCCAGGAGGCAGTGAGGACCAGCATCACTTTTCCCCGCTGGCACCTTTGCTGTGGCAGCAAAAGCTGACGTTTGTCTTTTTTGCTCCAGAGAGCGCCGAAAGTGAAAAAAGGTGCATTTGAGGATAGAGTCCTCAGGAAAGCAGAGAGGGCCAAATTGTCTGGGGCATTTGAAGGGGTTCCAGGAGGCAGTGAGAACCAGCATCACTTTTCCCCGCTGGCACTTTTGCTGTGGCAGCAAAAGCTGGACGTTTGTCTTTTTTGCTCCAGAGAGCGCCGAAAGTGAAAAAAGGTGCTTTTGAGGATAGAGTGCGCAGGAAAGCAGAGAGGGCCAAATTGTCTGGGGCATTTGAAGGGGTTCCAGGAGGCAGTGAGAACCAGCATCACTTTTCCCCGCTGGCACCTTTGCTGTGGCAGCAAAATCTGGACGTTTGTCCTTTTTGCTCCAGAGAGCGCCGAAAGTGAAAAAAGGTGCTTTTGAGGATAGAGTCCTCAGGAAAGCAGAGAAGGCCAAATTGTCTGGGGCATTTGAAGGGGTTCCAGGAGGCAGTGAGAACCAGCATCACTTTTCCCCGCTGGCACCTTTGCTGTGGCAGCAAAAGCTGGACGTTTGTCCTTTTTGCTCCAGAGAGCGCCGAAAGTGAAAAAAGGTGCTTTTGAGGATAGAGTCCTCAGGAAAGCAGAGAGGGCCAAATTGTCTGGGGCATTTGAAGGGGTTCCAGGAGGCAGTGAGGACCAGCATCACTTTTCCCCGCTGGCACCTTTGCTGTGGCAGCAAAAGCTGGACGTTTGTCTTTTATGCTCCAGACAGCGCCGAAAGTGAAAAAAGATGCTTTTGCGGATAGAGTCCTCAAGAAAGCAGAGAGGGCCAAAAAGTCTGGGGCATTTGAAGGGGTTCCAGGAGGCAGTGAGGACCAGCATCACTTTTCCCGCTGGCACCTTTGCTGTGGCAGCAAAAGCTGGACGTTTGTCTTTTTTGCTCCAGAGAGCGCCGAAAGTGAAAAAAGGTGCTTTTGAGGATAGAGTGCTCAGGAAAGCAGAGAGGGCCAAATTGTCTGGGGCATTTGAAGGGGTTCCAGGAGGCAGTGAGGACCAGCATCACTTTTCCCCGCTGGCACCTTTGCTGTGGCAGCAAAAGCTGGACGTTTGTCTTTTTTGCTCCAGAGAGCGCCGAAAGTGAAAAAAGGTGCTTTTGCGGATAGAGTCCTCAGGAAAGCAGAGAGGGCCAAATTGTCTGGGGCATTTGAAGGGGTTCCAGGAGGCAGTGAGAACCAGCATCACTTTTCCCCGTTGGCACCTTTGCTGTGGCAGCCAAATCTGGACGTTTGTCTTTTTTGCTCCAGAGAGCGCCGAAAGTGAAAAAAGGTGCTTTTGAGGATAGAGTGCTCAGGAAAGCAGAGAGGGCCAAATTGTCTGGGGCATTTGAAGGGGTTCCAGGAGGCAGTGAGAACCAGCATCACTTTTCCCCGCTGGCACCTTTGCTGTGGCAGCAAAAGCTGGACATTTGTTTTTTTGCTCCAGAGAGCGCGGAAAGTGAAAAAAGGTGCTTTTGAGGATAGAGTCCTCAGGAAAGCAGAGAGGGCCAAATTGTCTGGGGCATTTGAAGGGGTTCCAGGAGGCAGTGAGGACCAGCATCACTTTTCCCCGCTGGCACCTTTGCTGTGGCAGCAAAAGCTGGACGTTTGTCTTTTTTGCTCCAGACAGCGCCGAAAGTGAAAAAAGGT
The DNA here is from genome assembly GCF_965231255.1 of Vanellus vanellus. Classification (NCBI taxonomy): domain Eukaryota; kingdom Metazoa; phylum Chordata; class Aves; order Charadriiformes; family Charadriidae; genus Vanellus; species Vanellus vanellus. Next base: position 30,853 of record NW_028128641.1, on the reverse strand, counting down.
GCTTTTGCGGATAGAGTCCTCAGGAAAGCAGAGAGGGTCAAATTGTCTGGGGCATTTGAAGGGGTTCCAGGAGGCAGTGAGAACCAGCATCACTTTTCCCCGCTGGCACCTTTGCTGTGGCAGCAAAAGCTGGACGTTTGTCTTTTTTGCTCCGGAGGTTGCCGAAAGCGAAAACAGGTGCTTTTGAGGATAGAGTCCTCAGGAAAGCAGAGAGGGCCAAATTGTCTGGTGCATTTGAAGGGGTTCCAGGAGGCAGTGAGGACCAGCATCACTTTTCCCCGCTGGCACCTTTGCTGTGGCAGCCAAATCTGGACGTTTGTCTTTTTTGCTCCAGAGAGCGCCGAAAGTGAAAAAAGGTGCTTTTGAGGATAGAGTCCTCAGGAAAGCAGAGAGGGCCAAATTGTCTGGGGCATTTGAAGGGGTTCCAGGAGGCAGTGAGAACCAGCATCACTTTTCCCCGCTGGCACCTTTGTTGTGGCAACAAAAGCTGGACGTTTGTCTTTTTTGCTCCAGACAGCGCCGAAAGTGAAAAAAGGTGCTTTTGCGGATAGAGTGCGAAGGAAAGCAGAGAGGGCCAAATTGTCTGGGGCATTTGAAGGGGTTCCAGGAGGCAGTGAGAACCAGCATCACTTTTCCCCGCTGGCACCTTTGCTGTGGCAGCAAAATCTGGACGTTTGTCTTTTTTGCTCCAGACAGCGCCGAAAGTGAAAAAAGGTGCTTTTGAGGATAGAGTCCTCAGGAAAGCAGAGAGGGCCAAATTGTCTGGTGCATTTGAAGGGGTTCCAGGAGGCAGTGAGAACCAGCATCACTTTTCCCCGCTGGCACCTTTGCTGTGGCAGCAAAAGCTGGACATTTGTTTTTTTGCTCCAGAGAGCGCGGAAAGTGAAAAAAGGTGCTTTTGAGGATAGAGTCCTCAGGAAAGCAGAGAGGGCCAAATTGTCTGGGGCATTTGAAGGGGTTCCAGGAGGCAGTGAGAACCAGCATCACTTTTCCCCGCTGGCACCTTTGCTGTGGCAGCAAAAGCTGGACGTTTGTCTTTTTTGCTCCAGAGAGCGCCGAAAGTGAAAAAAGGTGCTTTTGAGGATAGAGTCCTCAGGAAAGCAGAGAGGGCCAAATTGTCTGGGGCATTTGAAGGGGTTCCAGGAGGCAGTGAGAACCAGCATCACTTTTCCCCGCTGGCACCTTTGCTGTGGCAGCAAAAGCTGGACGTTTGTCTTTTTTGCTCCAGAGAGCGCCGAAAGTGAAAAAAGGTGCTTTTGAGGATAGAGTGCTCAGGAAAGCAGAGAGGGTCAAATTGTCTGGGGCATTTGAAGGGGTTCAAGGAGGCAGTGAGAACCAGCATCACTTTTCCCCGCTGGCACCTTTGCTGTGGCAGCCAAATCTGGACGTTTGTCTTTTTTGCTCCAGAGAGCGCCGAAAGTGAAAAAAGGTGCTTTTGAGGATAGAGTCCTCAGGAAAGCAGAGAGGGCCAAATTGTCTGGGGCATTTGAAGGGGTTCCAGGAGGCAGTGAGAACCAGCATCACTTTTCCCCGCTGGCACCTTTGCTGTGGCAGCAAAAGCTGGACATTTGTTTTTTTGCTCCAGAGAGCGCGGAAAGTGAAAAAAGGTGCTTTTGAGGATAGAGTCCTCAGGAAAGCAGAGAGGGCCAAATTGTCTGGGGCATTTGAAGGGGTTCCAGGAGGCAGTGAGGACCAGCATCACTTTTCCCTGCTGGCACCTTTGCTGTGGCAGCAAAAGCTGGACGTTTGTCTTTTTTGCTCCAGAGAGCGCCGAAAGTGAAAAAAGGTGCTTTTGCGGATAGAGTCCTCAGGAAAGCAGAGAGGGCCAAATTGTCTGGTGCATTTGAAGGGGTTCCAGGAGGCAGTGAGAACCAGCATCACTTTTCCCCGCTGGCACCTTTGCTGTGGCAGCAAAAGCTGGACGTTTGTCTTTTTTGCTCCGGAGTTTGCCGAAAGCGAAAACAGGTGCTTTTGAGGATAGACTCCTCAGGAAAGCAGAGAGGGCCAAATTGTCTGGTGCATTTGAAGGGGTTCCAGGAGGCAGTGAGGACCAGCATCACTTTTCCCCGCTGGCACCTTTGCTGTGGCAGCCAAATCTGGACGTTTGTCTTTTTTGCTCCAGAGAGCGCCGAAAGTGAAAAAAGGTGCATTTGAGGATAGAGTCCTCAGGAAAGCAGAGAGGGCCAAATTGTCTGGGGCATTTGAAGGGGTTCCAGGAGGCAGTGAGAACCAGCATCACTTTTCCCCGCTGGCACCTTTGTTGTGGCAACAAAAGCTGGACGTTTGTCTTTTTTGCTCCAGACAGCGCCGAAAGTGAAAAAAGGTGCTTTTGCGGATAGAGTGCGAAGGAAAGCAGAGAGGGCCAAATTGTCTGGGGCATTTGAAGGGGTTCCAGGAGGCAGTGAGAACCAGCATCACTTTTCCCCGCTGGCACCTTTGCTGTGGCAGCAAAATCTGGACGTTTGTCTTTTTTGCTCCAGACAGCGCCGAAAGTGAAAAAAGGTGCTTTTGAGGATAGAGTCCTCAGGAAAGCAGAGAGGGCCAAATTGTCTGGGGCATTTGAAGGGGTTCCAGGAGGCAGTGAGAACCAGCATCACTTTTCCCCGCTGGCACCTTTGCTGTGGCAGCAAAAGCTGGACATTTGTTTTTTTGCTCCAGAGAGCGCGGAAAGTGAAAAAAGGTGCTTTTGAGGATAGAGTCCTCAGGAAAGCAGAGAGGGCCAAATTGTCTGGGGCATTTGAAGGGGTTCCAGGAGGCAGTGAGAACCAGCATCACTTTTCCCCGCTGGCACCTTTGCTGTGGCAGCAAAAGCTGGACGTTTGTCTTTTTTGCTCCAGAGAGCGCCGAAAGTGAAAAAAGGTGCTTTTGAGGATAGAGTCCTCAGGAAAGCAGAGAGGGCCAAATTGTCTGGGGCATTTGAAGGGGTTCCAGGAGGCAGTGAGAACCAGCATCACTTTTCCCCGCTGGCACCTTTGCTGTGGCAGCAAAAGCTGGACGTTTGTCTTTTTTGCTCCAGAGAGCGCCGAAAGTGAAAAAAGGTGCTTTTGAGGATAGAGTGCTCAGGAAAGCAGAGAGGGTCAAATTGTCTGGGGCATTTGAAGGGGTTCAAGGAGGCAGTGAGAACCAGCATCACTTTTCCCCGCTGGCACCTTTGCTGTGGCAGCCAAATCTGGACGTTTGTCTTTTTTGCTCCAGAGAGCGCCGAAAGTGAAAAAAGGTGCTTTTGAGGATAGAGTCCTCAGGAAAGCAGAGAGGGCCAAATTGTCTGGGGCATTTGAAGGGGTTCCAGGAGGCAGTGAGAACCAGCATCACTTTTCCCCGCTGGCACCTTTGCTGTGGCAGCAAAAGCTGGACATTTGTTTTTTTGCTCCAGAGAGCGCGGAAAGTGAAAAAAGGTGCTTTTGAGGATAGAGTCCTCAGGAAAGCAAAGAGGGCAAAATTGTATGGGGCATTTGAAGGGGTTCCAGGAGGCAGTGAGGACCAGCATCACTTTTCCCCGCTGGCACCTTTGCTGTGGCAGCAAAAGATGGACGTTTGTCTTTTTTGCTCCAGACAGCGTCGAAATTGAGAAAAGGTGCATTTGAGGATACAGTGCTCAGGAAAGCAGAGAGGGCCAAATTGTCTGGGGCATTTGAAGGGGTTCCAGGAGGCAGTGAGAACCAGCATCACTTTTCCCCGCTGGCACCTTTGCTGTGGCAGCAAAAGCTGGACGTTTGTTTTTTTGCTCCAGAGAGCGCCGAAAGTGAAAAAAGGTGCTTTTGAGGATAGAGTCCTCAGGAAAGCAGAGAGGGCCAAATTGTCTGGGGCATTTGAAGGGGTTCCAGGAGGCAGTGAGAACCAGCATCACTTTTCCACGCTTGCACCTTTGCTGTGGCAACAAAAGCTGGACGTTTGTCTTTTTTGCTCCAGACAGCTCCGAAAGTGAAAAAAGGTGCTTTTGAGGATAGAGTCCTCAGGAAAGCAGATAGGGCCAAATTGTCTGGGGCATTTGAAGGGGTTCCAGGAGGCAGTGAGAACCAGCATCACTTTTCCCCGCTGGCACCTTTGCTGTGGCAGCAAAAGCTGGACGTTTGTCTTTTTTGCTCCAGACAGCGCCGAAAGTGAAAAAAGGTGCTTTTGAGGATAGAGTCCTCAGGAAAGCAGAGAGGGCCAAATTGTCTGGGGCATTTGAAGGGGTTCCAGGAGGCAGTGAGAACCAGCATCACTTTTCCCCGCTGGCATCTTTGCTGTGGCAGCAAAAGCTGGACGTTTGTCTTTTTTGCTCCAGAGAGCGCCGAAAGTGAAAAAAGGTGCTTTTGAGGATAGAGTCCTCAGGAAAGCAGAGAGGGCCAAATTGTCTGGGGCATTTGAAGGGGTTCCAGGAGGCAGTGAGAACCAGCATCACTTTTCCCCGCTGGCACCTTTGCTGTGGCAGCAAAAGCTGGACGTTTGTTTTTTTGCTCCAGAGAGTGCCGAAAGTGAAAAAAGGTGCTTTTGAGGATAGAGTGCTCAGGAAAGCAGAGAGGGCCAAATTGTCTGGGGCATTTGAAGGGGTTCCAGGAGGCAGTGAGAACCAGCATCACTTTTCCCCGCTGGCACTTTTGCTGTGGCAGCAAAAGCTGGACGTTTGTCTTTTTTGCTCCAGAGAGCGCCGAAAGTAAAAAAAGGTGCTTTTGACAATAGATTACTCAGGAAAGCAGAGAGGGCCAAATTGTCTGGGGCATTTGAAGGGGTTCCAGGAGGCAGTGAGAACCAGCATCACTTTTCCCCGCTGGCATCTTTGCTGTGGCAGCAAAAGCTGGACGTTTGTCTTTTTTGCTCCAGAGAGCGCCGAAAGTGAAAAAAGGTGCTTTTGAGGATAGAGTCCTCAGGAAAGCAGAGAGGGCCAAATTGTCTGGGGCATTTGAAGGGGTTCCAGGAGGCAGTGAGAACCAGCATCACTTTTCCCCGCTGGCACCTTTGCTGTGGCAGCAAAAGCTGGACGTTTGTTTTTTTGCTCCAGAGAGCGCCGAAAGTGAAAAAAGGTGCTTTTGAGGATAGAGTCCTCAGGAAAGCAGAGAGGGCCAAATTGTCTGGGGCATTTGAAGGGGTTCCAGGAGGCAGTGAGAACCAGCATCACTTTTCCCCGCTGGCATCTTTGCTGTGGCAGCAAAAGCTGGACGTTTGTCTTTTTTGCTCCAGACAGCGTCGAAAGTGAAAAAAGGTGCTTTTGAGGATACAGTGCTCAGGAAAGCAGAGAGGGCCAAATTGTCTGGGGCATTTGAAGGGGTTCCAGGAGGCAGTGAGAACCAGCATCACTTTTCCCCGCTGGCACCTTTGCTGTGGCAGCAAAAGCTGGACGTTTGTTTTTTTCCTCCAGAGAGCGCCGAAAGTGAAAAAAGGTGCTTTTGAGGATAGAGTCCTCAGGAAAGCAGAGAGGGCCAAATTGTCTGGGGCATTTGAAGGGGTTCCAGGAGGCAGTGAGAACCAGCATCACTTTTCCCCGCTGGCACCTTTGCTGTGGCAACAAAAGCTGGACGTTTGTCTTTTTTGCTCCAGACAGCGCCGAAAGTGAAAAAAGGTGCTTTTGCGGATAGAGTGCGCAGGAAAGCAGAGAGGGCCAAATTGTCTGGGGCATTTGAAGGGGTTCCAGGAGGCAGTGAGAACCAGCATCACTTTTCCCCGCTGGCACCTTTGCTGTGGCAACAAAAGCTGGACGTTTGTCTTTTTTGCTCCAGACAGGGCCGAAAGTGAAAAAAGGTGCTTTTGCGGATAGAGTGCGCAGGAAAGCAGAGAGGGCCAAATTGTCTGGGGCATTTGAAGGGGTTCCAGGAGGCAGTGAGGACCAGCATCACTTTTCCCCGCTGGCACCTTTGCTGTGGCAGCAAAAGCTGGACGTTTGTCTTTTTTGCTCCAGAGAGCGCCGAAAGTGAAAAAAGGTGCTTTTGCGGATAGAGTCCTCAGGAAAGCAGAGAGGGCCAAATTGTCTGGGGCATTTGAAGGGGTTCCAGGAGGCAGTGAGGACCAGCATCACTTTTCCCCGCTGGCACCTTTGCTGTGGCAGCAAAAGCTGGACGTTTGTCTTTTTTGCTCCGGAGGTTGCCGAAAGCGAAAACAGGTGCTTTTGAGGATAGAGTCCTCAGGAAAGCAGAGAGGGCCAAATTGTCTGGTGCATTTGAAGGGGTTCCAGGAGGCAGTGAGGACCAGCATCACTTTTCCCTGCTGGCACCTTTGCTGTGGCAGCAAAAGCTGGACGTTCGTCTTTTTTGCTCCAGAGAGCGCCGAAAGTGAAAAAAGGTGCTTTTGCGGATAGAGTCCTCAGGAAAGCAGAGAGGGCCAAATTGTCTGGGGCATTTGAAGGGGTTCCAGGAGGCAGTGAGAACCAGCATCACTTTTCCCCGCTGGCACCTTTGCTGTGGCAGCCAAATCTGGACGTTTGTCTTTTTTGCTCCAGAGAGCGCCGAAAGTGAAAAAAGGTGCTTTTGAGGATAGAGTGCTCAGGAAAGCAGAGAGGGCCAAATTGTCTGGGGCATTTGAAGGGGTTCCAGGAGGCAGTGAGAACCAGCATCACTTTTCCCCGCTGGCACCTTTGCTGTGGCAGCAAAAGCTGGACATTTGTTTTTTTGCTCCAGAGAGCGCGGAAAGTGAAAAAAGGTGCTTTTGAGGATAGAGTCCTCAGGAAAGCAGAGAGGGCCAAATTGTCTGGGGCATTTGAAGGGGTTCCAGGAGGCAGTGAGGACCAGCATCACTTTTCCCCGCTGGCACCTTTGCTGTGGCAGCAAAAGCTGGACGTTTGTCTTTTTTGCTCCAGAGAGCGCCGAAAGTGAAAAAAGGTGCTTTTGCGGATAGAGTCCTCAGGAAAGCAGAGAGGGCCAAATTGTCTGGTGCATTTGAAGGGGTTCCAGGAGGCAGTGAGAACCAGCATCACTTTTCCCCGCTGGCACCTTTGCTGTGGCAGCAAAAGCTGGACATTTGTTTTTTTGCTCCAGAGAGCGCCGAAAGTGAAAAAAAGTGCTTTTGAGGATAGAGTCCTCAGGAAAGCAGAGAGGGCCAAATTGTCTGGGGCATTTGAAGGGGTTCCAGGAGGCAGTGAGGACCAGCATCACTTTTCCCCGCTGGCACCTTTGCTGTGGCAGCAAAAGCTGGACGTTTGTCTTTTTTGCTCCAGAGAGCGCCGAAAGTGAAAAAAGGTGCTTTTGCGGATAGAGTCCTCAGGAAAGCAGAGAGGGCCAAATTGTCTGGGGCATTTGAAGGGGTTCCAGGAGGCAGTGAGAACCAGCATCACTTTTCCCCGCTGGCACCTTTGCTGTGGCAGCCAAATCTGGACGTTTGTCTTTTTTGCTCCAGAGAGCGCCGAAAGTGAAAAAAGGTGCTTTTGAGGATAGAGTGCTCAGGAAAGCAGAGAGGGCCAAATTGTCTGGGGCATTTGAAGGGGTTCCAGGAGGCAGTGAGAACCAGCATCACTTTTCCCCGCTGGCACCTTTGCTGTGGCAGCAAAAGCTGGACGTTTGTCTTTTTTGCTCCAGAGAGCGCCGAAAGTGAAAAAAGGTGCTTTTGAGGATAGACTCCTCAGGAAAGCAGAGAGGGCCAAATTGTCTGGGGCATTTGAAGGGGTTCCAGGAGGCAGTGAGAACCAGCATCACTTTTCCCCGCTGGCACTTTTGCTGTGGCAGCAAAAGCTGGACGTTTGTCTTTTTTGCTTCAGAGAGCGCCGAAAGTGAAAAAAGGTGCTTTTGAGGATAGAGTCCTCAGGAAAGCAGAGAGGGCCAAATTGTCTGGGGCATTTGAAGGGGTTCCAGGAGGCAGTGAGAACCAGCATCACTTTTCCCCGTTGGCACCTTTGCTGTGGCAGCAAAAGCTGGACGTTTGTCTTTTTTGCTTCAGAGAGCGCCGAAATTGAAAAAAGGTGCTTTTGAGGATAGAGTCCTCAGGAAAGCAGAGAGGGCCAAATTGTCTGGGGCATTTGAAGGGGTTCCAGGAGGCAGTGAGAACCAGCATCACTTTTCCCCGCTGGCACCTTTGCTGTGGCAGCAAAAGCTGGACGTTTGTCTTTTTTGCTCCAGAGAGCGCCGAAAGTGAAAAAAGGTGCTTTTGCAGGTAGAGTCCTCAGGACAGCAAAGAGGGCAAAATTGTATGGGGCATTTGAAGGGGTTCCAGGAGGCAGTGAGGACCAGCATCACTTTTCCCCGCTGGCACCTTTGCTGTGGCAGCAAAAGCTGGACGTTTGTTTTTTTGCTCCAGAGAGCGCCGAAAGTGAAAAAAGGTGCTTTTGAGGATAAAGTCCTCAGGAAAGCAGAGAGGGCCAAATTGTCTGGGGCATTTGAAGGGGTTCCCGGAGGCAGTGAGAACCAGCATCACTTTTCCACGCTGGCACTTTTGCTGTGGCAACAAAAGCTGGACGTTTGTCTTTTTTGCTCCAGACAGCTCCGAAAGTGAAAAAAGGTGCTTTTGAGGATAGAGTCCTCAGGAAAGCAGAGAGGGCCAAATTGTCTGGGGCATTTGAAGGGGTTCCAGGAGGCAGTGAGGACCAGCATCACTTTTCCCCGCTGGCACCTTTGCTGTGGCAGCAAAAGCTGGACGTTTGTCTTTTTTGCTCCAGAGAGCGCCGAAAGTGAAAAAAGGTGCTTTTGAGGATAGAGTCCTCAAGAAAGCAGAGAGGGCCAAATTGTCTGGGGCATTTGAAGGGGTTCCAGGAGGCAGTGAGAACCAGCATCACTTTTCCCCGCTGGCATCTTTGCTGTGGCAGCAAAAGCTGGACGTTTGTCTTTTTTGCTCCAGAGAGCGCCGAAAGTGAAAAAAGGTGCTTTTGAGGATACAGTGCTCAGGAAAGCAGAGAGGGCCAAATTGTCTGGGGCATTTGAAGGGGTTCCAGGAGGCAGTGAGAACCAGCATCACTTTTCCCCGCTGGCACCTTTGCTGTGTCAGCAAAAGCTGGACGTTTGTTTTTTTGCTCCAGAGAGCGCCGAAAGTGAAAAAAGGTGCTTTTGAGGATAGAGTCCTCAGGAAAGCAGAGAGGGCCAAATTGTCTGGGGCATTTGAAGGGGTTCCAGGAGGCAGTGAGAACCAGCATCACTTTTCCCCGCTGGCACTTTTGCTGTGGCAGCAAAAGCTGGACGTTTGTCTTTTTTGCTCCAGAGAGCGCCGAAAGTAAAAAAAGGTGCTTTTGACAATAGATTCCTCAGGAAAGCAGAGAGGGCCAAATTGTCTGGGGCATTTGAAGGGGTTCCAGGAGGCAGTGAGAACCAGCATCACTTTTCCCCGCTGGCATCTTTGCTGTGGCAGCAAAAGCTGGACGTTTGTCTTTTTTGCTCCAGAGAGCGCCGAAAGTGAAAAAAGGTGCTTTTGAGGATAGAGTCCTCAGGAAAGCAGAGAGGGCCAAATTGTCTGGGGCATTTGAAGGGGTTCCAGGAGGCAGTGAGAACCAGCATCACTTTTCCCCGCTGACACCTTTGCTGTGGCAGCAAAAGCTGGACGTTTGTTTTTTTGCTCCAGAGAGCGCCGAAAGTGAAAAAAGGTGCTTTTGAGGATAGAGTCCTCAGGAAAGCAGAGAGGGCCAAATTGTCTGGGGCATTTGAAGGGGTTCCAGGAGGCAGTGAGAACCAGCATCACTTTTCCCCGCTGGCATCTTTGCTGTGGCAGCAAAAGCTGGACGTTTGTCTTTTTTGCTCCAGAGAGCGCCGAAAGTGAAAAAAGGTGCTTTTGAGGATACAGTGCTCAGGAAAGCAGAGAGGGCCAAATTGTCTGGGGCATTTGAAGGGGTTCCAGGAGGCAGTGAGAACCAGCATCACTTTTCCCCGCTGGCACCTTTGCTGTGGCAGCAAAAGCTGGACGTTTGTTTTTTTGCTCCAGACAGCGCCGAAAGTGAAAAAAGGTGCTTTTGCGGATAGAGTGCGCAGGAAAGCAGAGAGGGCCAAATTGTCTGGGGCATTTGAAGGGGTTCCAGGAGGCAGTGAGAACCAGCATCACTTTTCCCCGCTGGCACCTTTGCTGTGGCAACAAAAGCTGGACGTTTGTCTTTTTTGCTCCAGACAGGGCCGAAAGTGAAAAAAGGTGCTTTTGCGGATAGAGTGCGCAGGAAAGCAGAGAGGGCCAAATTGTCTGGGGCATTTGAAGGGGTTCCAGGAGGCAGTGAGGACCAGCATCACTTTTCCCCGCTGGCACCTTTGCTGTGGCAGCAAAATCTGGACGTTTGTCTTTTTTGCTCCAGACAGCGCCGAAAGTGAAAAAAGGTGCTTTTGCGGATAGAGTCCTCAGGAAAACAGAGAGGGCCAAATTGTCTGGGGCATTTGAAGGGGTTCCAGGAGGCAGTGAGAACCAGCATCACTTTTCCCCGCTGGCACCTTTGCTGTGGCAGCAAAAGCTGGACATTTGTTTTTTTGCTCCAGACAGCGCCGAAAGTGAAAACAGGTGCTTTTGAGGATAGAGTCCTCAGGAAAGCAGAGAGGGCCAAATTGTCTGGTGCATTTGAAGGGGTTCCAGGAGGCAGTGAGGACCAGCATCACTTTTCCCCGCTGGCACCTTTGCTGTGGCAGCAAAAGCTGGACGTTTGTTTTTTTGCTCCAGAGAGCGCCGAAAGTGAAAAAAGGTGCTTTTGAGGATAGAGTCCTCAGGAAAGCAGAGAGGGCCAAATTGTCTGGGGCATTTGAAGGGGTTCCAGGAGGCAGTGAGAACCAGCATCACTTTTCCCCGCTGGCACTTTTGCTGTGGCAGCAAAAGCTGGACGTTTGTCTTTTTTGCTCCAGAGAGCGCCGAAAGTGAAAAAAGGTGCTTTTGACAATAGATTCCTCAGGAAAGCAGAGAGGGCCAAATTGTCTGGGGCATTTGAAGGGGTTCCAGGAGGCAGTGAGAACCAGCATCACTTTTCCCCGCTGGCATCTTTGCTGTGGCAGCAAAAGCTGGACGTTTGTCTTTTTTGCTCCAGACAGCGCCGAAAGTGAAAAAAGGTGCTTTTGAGGATACAGTGCTCAGGAAAGCAGAGAGGGCCAAATTGTCTGGGGCATTTGAAGGGGTTCCAGGAGGCAGTGAGAACCAGCATCACTTTTCCCCGCTGGCACCTTTGCTGTGGCAGCAAAAGCTGGACGTTTGTTTTTTTGCTCCAGAGAGCGCCGAAAGTGAAAAAAGGTGCTTTTGAGGATAGAGTCCTCAGGAAAGCAGAGAGGGCCAAATTGTCTGGGGCATTTGAAGGGGTTCCAGGAGGCAGTGAGAACCAGCATCACTTTTCCCCGCTGGCACCTTTGCTGTGGCAGCAAAAGCTGGACGTTTGTCTTTTTTGCTCCAGAGAGCGCCGAAAGTGAAAAAAGGTGCTTTTGAGGATAGAGTGCTCAGGAAAGCAGAGAGGGCCAAATTGTCTGGGGCATTTGAAGGGGTTCCAGGAGGCAGTGAGGATCAGCATCACTTTTCCCCGCTGGAACTTTTGCTGTGGCAGCAAAAGCTGGACGTTTGTCTTTTTTGCTCCAGAGAGCGCCGAAAGTGAAAACAGGTGCTTTTGAGGATAGAGTCCTCAGGAAAGCAGAGAGGGCCAAATTGTCTGGGGCATTTGAAGGGGTTCCAGGAGGCAGTGAGAACCAGCATCACTTTTCCCCGCTGGCATCTTTGCTGTGGCAGCAAAAGCTGGACGTTTGTCTTTTTTGCTCCAGAGAGCGCCGAAAGTGAAAAAAGGTGCTTTTGAGGATACAGTGCTCAGGAAAGCAGAGAGGGCCAAATTGTGTGGGGCATTTGAAGGGGTTCCAGGAGGCAGTGAGAACCAGCATCACTTTTCCCCGCTGGCACCTTTGCTGTGGCAGCAAAAGCTGGACGTTTGTCTTTTTTGCTCCAGAGAGCGCCGAAAGTGAAAAAAGGTGCTTTTGCGGATAGAGTGCGCAGGAAAGCAGAGAGGGCCAAATTGTCTGTGGCATTTGAAGGGGTTCCAGGAGGCAGTGAGAACCAGCATCACTTTTCCCCGCTGGCACCTTTGCTGTGGCAGCAAAAGCTGGACGTTTGTCTTTTTTGCTCCAGAGAGCGCCGAAAGTGAAAAAAGGTGCTTTTGAGGATAGAGTGCTCAGGAAAGCAGAGAGGGCCAAATTGTCTGGGGCATTTGAAGGGGTTCCAGGAGGCAGTGAGAACCAGCATCACTTTTCCCTGCTGGCACCTTTGCTGTGGCAGCAAAAGCTGGACATTTGTTTTTTTTGCTCCAGACAGCGCCGAAAGTGAAAACAGGTGCTTTTGAGGATAGAGTCCTCAGGAAAGCAGTGAGGGCCAAATTGTCTGGGGCATTTGAAGGGGTTCCAGGAGGCAGTGAGGACCAGCATCACTTTTCCCCGCTGGCACCTTTGCTGTGGCAGCAAAATCTGGACGTTTGTCTTTTTTGCTCCAGAGAGCGCCGAAAGTGAAAAAAGGTGCTTTTGCGGATAGAGTCCTCAGGAAAACAGAGAGGGCCAAATTGTCTGGGGCATTTGAAGGGGTTCCAGGAGGCAGTGAGAACCAGCATCACTTTTCCCCGCTGGCACCTTTGCTGTGGCAGCAAAAGCTGGACATTTGTTTTTTTGCTCCAGACAGCGCCGAAAGTGAAAACAGGTGCTTTTGAGGATAGAGTCCTCAGGAAAGCAGAGAGGGCCAAATTGTCTGGTGCATTTGAAGGGGTTCCAGGAGGCAGTGAGGACCAGCATCACTTTTCCCCGCTGGCACCTTTGCTGTGGCAGCAAAAGCTGGACGTTTGTTTTTTTGCTCCAGAGAGCGCCGAAAGTGAAAAAAGGTGCTTTTGAGGATAGAGTCCTCAGGAAAGCAGAGAGGGCCAAATTGTCTGGGGCATTTGAAGGGGTTCCAGGAGGCAGTGAGAACCAGCATCACTTTTCCCCGCTGGCACCTTTGCTGTGGCAGCAAAAGCTGGACGTTTGTCTTTTTTGCTCCAGAGAGCGCCGAAAGTGAAAAAAGGTGCTTTTGACAATAGATTCCTCAGGAAAGCAGAGAGGGCCAAATTGTCTGGGGCATTTGAAGGGGTTCCAGGAGGCAGTGAGAACCAGCATCACTTTTCCCCGCTGGCATCTTTGCTGTGGCAGCAAAAGCTGGACGTTTGTCTTTTTTGCTCCAGACAGCGCCGAAAGTGAAAAAAGGTGCTTTTGAGGATACAGTGCTCAGGAAAGCAGAGAGGGCCAAATTGTCTGGGGCATTTGAAGGGGTTCCAGGAGGCAGTGAGAACCAGCATCACTTTTCCCCGCTGGCACCTTTGCTGTGGCAGCAAAAGCTGGACGTTTGTTTTTTTGCTCCAGAGAGCGCCGAAAGTGAAAAAAGGTGCTTTTGAGGATAGAGTCCTCAGGAAAGCAGAGAGGGCCAAATTGTCTGGGGCATTTGAAGGGGTTCCAGGAGGCAGTGAGAACCAGCATCACTTTTCCCCGCTGGCACCTTTGCTGTGGCAGCAAAAGCTGGACGTTTGTCTTTTTTGCTCCAGAGAGCGCCGAAAGTGAAAAAAGGTGCTTTTGAGGATAGAGTGCTCAGGAAAGCAGAGAGGGCCAAATTGTCTGGGGCATTTGAAGGGGTTCCAGGAGGCAGTGAGGATCAGCATCACTTTTCCCCGCTGGAACTTTTGCTGTGGCAGCAAAAGCTGGACGTTTGTCTTTTTTGCTCCAGAGAGCGCCGAAAGTGAAAACAGGTGCTTTTGAGGATAGAGTCCTCAGGAAAGCAGAGAGGGCCAAATTGTCTGGGGCATTTGAAGGGGTTCCAGGAGGCAGTGAGAACCAGCATCACTTTTCCCCGCTGGCATCTTTGCTGTGGCAGCAAAAGCTGGACGTTTGTCTTTTTTGCTCCAGAGAGCGCCGAAAGTGAAAAAAGGTGCTTTTGAGGATACAGTGCTCAGGAAAGCAGAGAGGGCCAAATTGTGTGGGGCATTTGAAGGGGTTCCAGGAGGCAGTGAGAACCAGCATCACTTTTCCCCGCTGGCACCTTTGCTGTGGCAGCAAAAGCTGGACGTTTGTCTTTTTTGCTCCAGAGAGCGCCGAAAGTGAAAAAAGGTGCTTTTGCGGATAGAGTGCGCAGGAAAGCAGAGAGGGCCAAATTGTCTGGGGCATTTGAAGGGGTTCCAGGAGGCAGTGAGAACCAGCATCACTTTTCCCCGCTGGCACCTTTGCTGTGGCAGCAAAAGCTGGACGTTTGTCTTTTTTGCTCCAGAGAGCGCCGAAAGTGAAAAAAGGTGCTTTTGAGGATAGAGTGCTCAGGAAAGCAGAGAGGGCCAAATTGTCTGGGGCATTTGAAGGGGTTCCAGGAGGCAGTGAGAACCAGCATCACTTTTCCCTGCTGGCACCTTTGCTGTGGCAGCAAAAGCTGGACATTTGTTTTTTTGCTCCAGACAGCGCCGAAAGTGAAAACAGGTGCTTTTGAGGATAGAGTCCTCAGGAAAGCAGAGAGGGCCAAATTGTCTGGTGCATTTGAAGGGGTTCCAGGAGGAAGTGAGGACCAGCATCACTTTTCCCCGCTGGCACCTTTGCTGTGGCAGCAAAAGCTGGACGTTTGTCTTTTTTGCTCCAGAGAGCGCCGAAAGTGAAAAAAGGTGCTTTTGAGGATAGAGTCCTCAGGAAAGCAGAGAGCGCCAAATTGTCTGGGGCATTTGAAGGGGTTCCAGGAGGCAGTGAGAACCAGCATCACTTTTCCCCGCTGGCACCTTTGCTGTGGCAGCAAAAGCTGGACGTTTGTCTTTTTTGCTCCAGAGAGAGCCGAAAGTGAAAAAAGTTGCTTTTGCAGATAGAGTGCTCAGGAAAGCAGAGAGGGTAAAATTGTCTGGGGCATTTGAAGGGGTTCCAGGAGGCAGTGAGGACCAGCATCACTTTTCCCCGCTGGCACCTTTGCTGTGGCAGCAAAAGCTGGACGTTTGTCTTTTTTGCTCCAGAGAGCGCCGAAAGTGAAAAAAGGTGCTTTTGAGGATAGAGTGCTCAGGAAAGCAGAGAGGGCCAAATTGTCTGGGGCATTTGAAGGGGTTCCAGGAGGCAGTGAGAACCAGCATCACTTTTCCCTGCTGGCACCTTTGCTGTGGCAGCAAAAGCTGGACATTTGTTTTTTTGCTCCAGACAGCGCCGAAAGTGAAAACAGGTGCTTTTGAGGATAGAGTCCTCAGGAAAGCAGAGAGGGCCAAATTGTCTGGTGCATTTGAAGGGGTTCCAGGAGGCAGTGAGGACCAGCATCACTTTTCCCCGCTGGCACCTTTGCTGTGGCAGCAAAAGCTGGACGTTTGTCTTTTTTGCTCCAGACAGCGCCGAAAGTGAAAAAAGGTGCTTTTGAGGATAGAGTCCTCAGGAAAGCAGAGAGGGCCAAATTGTCTGGGGCATTTGAAGGGGTTCCAGGAGGCAGTGAGAACCAGCATCACTTTTCCCCGCTGGCACCTTTGCTGTGGCAGCAAAAGCTGGACGTTTGTCTTTTTTGCTCCAGAGAGCGCCGAAAGTGAAAAAAGGTGCTTTTGAGGATAGAGTGCTCAGGAAAGCAGAGAGGGCCAAATTGTCTGGGGCATTTGAAGGGGTTCCAGGAGGCAGTGAGAACCAGCATCACTTTTCCCCGCTGGCACCTTTGCTGTGGCAGCAAAAGCTGGACGTTTGTCTTTTTTGCTCCAGAGAGCGCCGAAAGTGAAAAAAGGTGCTTTTTCGGATAGATTCCTCAGGAAAGCAGAGAGGGCCAAATTGTCTGGGGCATTTGAAGGGGTTCCAGGAGGCAGTGAGGACCAGCATCACTTTTCCCCGCTGGCACCTTTGCTGTGGCAGCAAAAGCTGGACGTTTGTCTTTTTTGCTCCAGAGAGCGCCGAAAGTGAAAAAAGGTGCTTTTGCGGATAGAGTGCTCAGGAAAGCAGAGAGGGCCAAATTGTCTGGGGCATTTGAAGGGGTTCCAGGAGGCAGTGAGAACCAGCATCACTTTTCCCCGCTGGCACCTTTGCTGTGGCAGCAAAAGCTGGACGTTTGTCTTTTTTGCTCCAGAGAGCGCCGAAAGTGAAAAAAGGTGCTTTTGAGGATAGAGTGCTCAGGAAAGCAGAGAGGGCAAAATTGTCTGGGGCATTTGAAGGGGTTCCAGGAGGCAGTGAGGACCAGCATCACTTTTCCCCGCTGGCACCTTTGCTGTGGCAGCAAAAGCTGGACGTTTGTCTTTTTTGCTCGAGAGAGCTCCGAAAGTGAAAAAAGGTGCTTTTGAGGATAGAGTCCTCAGGAAAGCAGAGAGCGCCAAATTGTCTGGGGCATTTGAAGGGGTTCCAGGAGGCAGTGAGAACCAGCATCACTTTTCCCCGCTGGCACCTTTGCTGTGGCAGCAAAAGCTGGACGTTTGTCTTTTTTGCTCCAGAGAGAGCCGAAAGTGAAAAAAGTTGCTTTTGCAGATAGAGTGCTCAGGAAAGCAGAGAGGGTAAAATTGTCTGGGGCATTTGAAGGGGTTCCAGGAGGCAGTGAGGACCAGCATCACTTTTCCCCACTGGCACCTTTGCTGTGGCAGCAAAAGCTGGACGTTTGTCTTTTTTGCTCCAGAGAGCGCCGAAAGTGAAAAAAGGTGCTTTTGAGGATAGAGTGCTCAGGAAAGCAGAGAGGGCCAAATTGTCTGGGGCATTTGAAGGGGTTCCAGGAGGCAGTGAGAACCAGCATCACTTTTCCCTGCTGGCACCTTTGCTGTGGCAGCAAAAGCTGGACATTTGTTTTTTTGCTCCAGACAGCGCCGAAAGTGAAAACAGGTGCTTTTGAGGATAGAGTCCTCAGGAAAGCAGAGAGGGCCAAATTGTCTGGTGCATTTGAAGGGGTTCCAGGAGGCAGTGAGGACCAGCATCACTTTTCCCCGCTGGCACCTTTGCTGTGGCAGCAAAAGCTGGACGTTTGTCTTTTTTGCTCCAGACAGCGCCAAAAGTGAAAAAAGGTGCTTTTGAGGATAGAGTCCTCAGGAAAGCAGAGAGGGCCAAATTGTCTGGGGCATTTGAAGGGGTTCCAGGAGGCAGTGAGAACCAGCATCACTTTTCCCCGCTGGCACCTTTGCTGTGGCAGCAAAAGCTGGACGTTTGTCTTTTTTGCTCCAGAGAGCGCCGAAAGTGAAAAAAGGTGCTTTTGAGGATAGAGTGCTCAGGAAAGCAGAGAGGGCCAAATTGTCTGGGGCATTTGAAGGGGTTCCAGGAGGCAGTGAGAACCAGCATCACTTTTCCCCGCTGGCACCTTTGCTGTGGCAGCAAAAGCTGGACATTTTTTTTTTTGCTCCAGAGAGCGCCGAAAGTGAATACAGGTGCTTTTGAGGATAGAGTCCTCAGGAAAGCAGAGAGGGCCAAATTGTCTGGGGCATTTGAAGGGGTTCCAGGAGGCAGTGAGAACCAGCATCACTTTTCCCCGCTGGCACCTTTGCTGTGGCAGCAAAAGCTGGACATTTGTTTTTTTGCTCCAGAGAGCGCCGAAAGTGAAAACAGGTGCTTTTGAGGATAGAGTCCTCAGGAAAGCAGAGAGGGCCAAATTGTCTGGGGCATTTGAAGGGGTTCCAGGAGGCAGTGAGGACCAGCATCACTTTTCCCCGCTGGCACTTTTGCTGTGGCAGCAAAAGCTGGACGTTTGTCTTTTTTGCTCCAGAGAGCGCCGAAAGTGAAAAAAGGTGCTTTTGACAATAGATTCCTCAGGAAAGCAGAGAGGGCCAAATTGTCTGGGGCATTTGAAGGGGTTCCAGGAGGCAGTGAGAACCAGCATCACTTTTCCCCGCTGGCATCTTTGCTGTGGCAGCAAAAGCTGGACGTTTGTCTTTTTTGCTCCAGACAGCGCCGAAAGTGAAAAAAGGTGCTTTTGAGGATACAGTGCTCAGGAAAGCAGAGAGGGCCAAATTGTCTGGGGCATTTGAAGGGGTTCCAGGAGGCAGTGAGAACCAGCATCACTTTTCCCCGCTGGCACCTTTGCTGTGGCAGCAAAAGCTGGACGTTTGTTTTTTTGCTCCAGAGAGCGCCGAAAGTGAAAAAAGGTGCTTTTGAGGATAGAGTCCTCAGGAAAGCAGAGAGGGCCAAATTGTCTGGGGCATTTGAAGGGGTTCCAGGAGGCAGTGAGAACCAGCATCACTTTTCCCCGCTGGCACCTTTGCTGTGGCAACAAAAGCTGGACGTTTGTCTTTTTTGCTCCAGACAGCGCCGAAAGTGAAAAAAGGTGCTTTTGCGGATAGAGTGCGCAGGAAAGCAGAGAGGGCCAAATTGTCTGGGGCATTTGAAGGGGTTCCAGGAGGCAGTGAGGACCAGCATCACTTTTCCCCGCTGGCACCTTTGCTGTGGCAACAAAAGCTGGACGTTTGTCTTTTTTGCTCCAGACAGGGCCGAAAGTGAAAAAAGGTGCTTTTGCGGATAGAGTGCGCAGGAAAGCAGAGAGGGCCAAATTGTCTGGGGCATTTGAAGGGGTTCCAGGAGGCAGTGAGAACCAGCATCACTTTTCCCCGTTGGCACCTTTGCTGTGGCAGCAAAAGCTGGACGTTTGTCTTTTTTGCTCCAGAGAGCGCCGAAAGTGAAAAAAGGTGCTTTTGAGGATAGAGTGCTCAGGAAAGCAGAGAGGGCCAAATTGTCTGGGGCATTTGAAGGGGTTCCAGGAGGCAGTGAGGATCAGCATCACTTTTCCCCGCTGGCACCTTTGCTGTGGCAGCAAAAGCTAGACGTTTGTCTTTTTTGCTCCAGAGATCGTCGAAAGTGAAAAAAGGTGCTTTTGAGGATAGAGTCCTCAGGAAAGCAGAGAGGGCCAAATTGTCTGGGGCATTTGAAGGGGTTCCAGGAGGCAGTGAGAACCAGCATCACTTTTCCCCGCTGGAACTTTTGCTGTGGCAGCAAAAGCTGGACGTTTGTCTTTTTTGCTCCAGAGAGCGCCGAAAGTGAAAACAGGTGCTTTTGAGGATAGAGTCCTCAGGAAAGCAGAGAGGGCCAAATTGTCTGGGGCATTTGAAGGGGTTCCAGGAGGCAGTGAGGACCAGCATCACTTTTCCCCGCTGGCATCTTTGCTGTGGCAGCAAAAGCTGGACGTTTGTCTTTTTTGCTCCAGAGAGCGCCGAAAGTGAAAAAAGGTGCTTTTGAGGATACAGTGCTCAGGAAAGCAGAGAGGGCCAAATTGTGTGGGGCATTTGAAGGGGTTCCAGGAGGCAGTGAGAACCAGCATCACTTTTCCCCGCTGGCACCTTTGCTGTGGCAGCAAAAGCTGGACGTTTGTTTTTTTGCTCCAGAGAGCGCCGAAAGTGAAAAAAGGTGCTTTTGAGGATAGAGTCCTCAGGAAAGCAGAGAGGGCCAAATTGTCTGGGGCATTTGAAGGGGTTCCAGGAGGCAGTGAGAACCAGCATCACTTTTCCCCGCTGGCACCTTTGCTGTGGCAACAAAAGCTGGACGTTTGTCTTTTTTGCTCCAGACAGCGCCGAAAGTGAAAAAAGGTGCTTTTGCGGATAGAGTGCGCAGGAAAGCAGAGAGGGCCAAATTGTCTGGGGCATTTGAAGGGGTTCCAGGAGGCAGTGAGGACCAGCATCACTTTTCCCCGCTGGCACCTTTGCTGTGGCAACAAAAGCTGGACGTTTGTCTTTTTTGCTCCAGACAGGGCCGAAAGTGAAAAAAGGTGCTTTTGCGGATAGAGTGCGCAGGAAAGCAGAGAGGGCCAAATTGTCTGGGGCATTTGAAGGGGTTCCAGGAGGCAGTGAGAACCAGCATCACTTTTCCCCGTTGGCACCTTTTCTGTGGCAGCAAAAGCTGGACGTTTGTCTTTTTTGCTCCAGAGAGCGCCGAAAGTGAAAAAAGGTGCTTTTGAGGATAGAGTGCTCAGGAAAGCAGAGAGGGCCAAATTGTCTGGGGCATTTGAAGGGGTTCCAGGAGGCAGTGAGGATCAGCATCACTTTTCCCCGCTGGCACCTTTTCTGTGGCAGCAAAAGCTAGACGTTTGTCTTTTTTGCTCCAGAGATCGTCGAAAGTGAAAAAAGGTGCTTTTGAGGATAGAGTCCTCAGGAAAGCAGAGAGGGCCAAATTGTCTGGGGCATTTGAAGGGGTTCCAGGAGGCAGTGAGAACCAGCATCACTTTTCCCCGCTGGAACTTTTGCTGTGGCAGCAAAAGCTGGACGTTTGTCTTTTTTGCTCCAGAGAGCGCCGAAAGTGAAAACAGGTGCTTTTGAGGATAGAGTCCTCAGGAAAGCAGAGAGGGCCAAATTGTCTGGGGCATTTGAAGGGGTTCCAGGAGGCAGTGAGGACCAGCATCACTTTTCCCCGCTGGCATCTTTGCTGTGGCAGCAAAAGCTGGACGTTTGTCTTTTTTGCTCCAGAGAGCGCCGAAAGTGAAAAAAGGTGCTTTTGAGGATACAGTGCTCAGGAAAGCAGAGAGGGCCAAATTGTGTGGGGCATTTGAAGGGGTTCCAGGAGGCAGTGAGAACCAGCATCACTTTTCCCCGCTGGCACCTTTGCTGTGGCAGCAAAAGCTGGACGTTTGTCTTTTTTGCTCCAGAGAGCGCCGAAAGTGAAAAAAGGTGCTTTTGCGGATAGAGTGCGCAGGAAAGCAGAGAGGGCCAAATTGTCTGGGGCATTTGAAGGGGTTCCAGGAGGCAGTGAGAACCAGCATCACTTTTCCCCGCTGGCACCTTTGCTGTGGCAGCAAAAGCTGGACGTTTGTCTTTTTTGCTCCAGAGAGCGCCGAAAGTGAAAAAAGGTGCTTTTGAGGATAGAGTGCTCAGGAAAGCAGAGAGGGCCAAATTGTCTGGGGCATTTGAAGGGGTTCCAGGAGGCAGTGAGAACCAGCATCACTTTTCCCTGCTGGCACCTTTGCTGTGGCAGCAAAAGCTGGACATTTGTTTTTTTGCTCCAGACAGCGCCGAAAGTGAAAACAGGTGCTTTTGAGGATAGAGTCCTCAGGAAAGCAGAGAGGGCCAAATTGTCTGGTGCATTTGAAGGGGTTCCAGGAGGCAGTGAGGACCAGCATCACTTTTCCCCGCTGGCACCTTTGCTGTGGCAGCAAAAGCTGGACGTTTGTCTTTTTTGCTCGAGAGAGCGCCGAAAGTGAAAAAAGGTGCTTTTGAGGATAGAGTCCTCAGGAAAGCAGAGAGCGCCAAATTGTCTGGGGCATTTGAAGGGGTTCCAGGAGGCAGTGAGAACCAGCATCACTTTTCCCCGCTGGCACCTTTGCTGTGGCAGCAAAAGCTGGACGTTTGTCTTTTTTGCTCCAGAGAGAGCCGAAAGTGAAAAAAGTTGCTTTTGCAGATAGAGTGCTCAGGAAAGCAGAGAGGGTAAAATTGTCTGGGGCATTTGAAGGGGTTCCAGGAGGCAGTGAGGACCAGCATCACTTTTCCCCGCTGGCACCTTTGCTGTGGCAGCAAAAGCTGGACGTTTGTCTTTTTTGCTCCAGAGAGCGCCGAAAGTGAAAAAAGGTGCTTTTGAGGATAGAGTGCTCAGGAAAGCAGAGAGGGCCAAATTGTCTGGGGCATTTGAAGGGGTTCCAGGAGGCAGTGAGAACCAGCATCACTTTTCCCTGCTGGCACCTTTGCTGTGGCAGCAAAAGCTGGACATTTGTTTTTTTGCTCCTGACAGCGCCGAAAGTGAAAACAGGTGCTTTTGAGGATAGAGTCCTCAGGAAAGCAGAGAGGGCCAAATTGTCTGGGGCATTTGAAGGGGTTCCAGGAGGCAGTGAGAACCAGCATCACTTTTCCCCGCTGGAACTTTTGCTGTGGCAGCAAAAGCTGGACGTTTGTCTTTTTTGCTCCAGAGAGCGCCGAAAGTCAAAACAGGTGCTTTTGAGGATAGAGTCCTCAGGAAAGCAGAGAGGGCCAAATTGTCTGGGGCATTTGAAGGGGTTCCAGGAGGCAGTGAGAACCAGCATCACTTTTCCCCGCTGGCATCTTTGCTGTGGCAGCAAAAGCTGGACGTTTGTCTTTTTTGCTCCAGAGAGCGCCGAAAGTGAAAAAAGGTGCTTTTGAGGATACAGTGCTCAGGAAAGCAGAGAGGGCCAAATTGTCTGGGGCATTTGAAGGGGTTCCAGGAGGCAGTGAGAACCAGCATCACTTTTCCCCGCTGGCACCTTTGCTGTGGCAGCAAAAGCTGGACGTTTGTCTTTTTTGCTCCAGAGAGCGCCGAAAGTGAAAAAAGGTGCTTTTGCGGATAGAGTGCGCAGGAAAGCAGAGAGGGCCAAATTGTCTGGGGCATTTGAAGGGGTTCCAGGAGGCAGTGAGAACCAGCATCACTTTTCCCCGCTGGCACCTTTGCTGTGGCAGCAAAAGCTGGACGTTTGTCTTTTTTGCTCCAGAGAGCGCCGAAAGTGAAAAAAGGTGCTTTTGAGGATAGAGTGCTCAGGAAAGCAGAGAGGGCCAAATTGTCTGGGGCATTTGAAGGGGTTCCAGGAGGCAGTGAGAACCAGCATCACTTTTCCCCGCTGGCACCTTTGCTGTGGCAGCAAAAGCTGGACATTTGTTTTTTTGCTCCAGACAGCGCCGAAAGTGAAAACAGGTGCTTTTGAGGATAGAGTCCTCAGGAAAGCAGAGAGGGCCAAATTGTCTGGTGCATTTGAAGGGGTTCCAGGAGGCAGTGAGGACCAGCATCACTTTTCCCCGCTGGCACCTTTGCTGTGGCAGCAAAAGCTGGACGTTTGTCTTTTTTGCTCGAGAGAGCTCCGAAAGTGAAAAAAGGTGCTTTTGAGGATAGAGTCCTCAGGAAAGCAGAGAGCGCCAAATTGTCTGGGGCATTTGAAGGGGTTCCAGGAGGCAGTGAGGACCAGCATCACTTTTCCCCGCTGGCACCTTTGCTGTGGCAGCAAAAGCTGGACGTTTGTCTTTTTTGCTCCAGAGAGAGCCGAAAGTGAAAAAAGTTGCTTTTGAGGATAGAGTCCTCAGGAAAGCAGAGAGGGTAAAATTGTCTGGGGCATTTGAAGGGGTTCCAGGAGGCAGTGAGGACCAGCATCACTTTTCCCCGCTGGCACCTTTGCTGTGGCAGCAAAAGCTGGACGTTTGTCTTTTTTGCTCCAGAGAGCTCCGAAAGTGAAAAAAGGTGCTTTTGAGGATAGAGTGCTCAGGAAAGCAGAGAGGGCCAAATTGTCTGGGGCATTTGAAGGGGTTCCAGGAGGCAGTGAGAACCAGCATCACTTTTCCCTGCTGGCACCTTTGCTGTGGCAGCAAAAGCTGGACATTTGTTTTTTTTGCTCCAGACAGCGCCGAAAGTGAAAACAGGTGCTTTTGAGGATAGAGTCCTCAGGAAAGCAGAGAGGGCCAAATTGTCTGGTGCATTTGAAGGGGTTCCAGGAGGCAGTGAGGACCAGCATCACTTTTCCCCGCTGGCACCTTTGCTGTGGCAGCAAAAGCTGGACGTTTGTCTTTTTTGCTCCAGACAGCGCCGAAAGTGAAAAAAGGTGCTTTTGAGGATAGAGTCCTCAGGAAAGCAGAGAGGGCCAAATTGTCTGGGGCATTTGAAGGGGTTCCAGGAGGCAGTGAGAACCAGCATCACTTTTCCCCGCTGGCACCTTTGCTGTGGCAGCAAAAGCTGGACGTTTGTCTTTTTTGCTCCAGAGAGCGCCGAAAGTGAAAAAAGGTGCTTTTGAGGATAGAGTGCTCAGGAAAGCAGAGAGGGCCAAATTGTCTGGGGCATTTGAAGGGGTTCCAGGAGGCAGTGAGAACCAGCATCACTTTTCCCCGCTGGCACCTTTGCTGTGGCAGCAAAAGCTGGACGTTTGTCTTTTTTGCTCCAGAGAGCGCCGAAAGTGAAAAAAGGTGCTTTTTCGGATAGATTCCTCAGGAAAGCAGAGAGGGCCAAATTGTCTGGGGCATTTGAAGGGGTTCCAGGAGGCAGTGAGGACCAGCATCACTTTTCCCCGCTGGCACCTTTGCTGTGGCAGCAAAAGCTGGACGTTTGTCTTTTTTGCTCCAGAGAGCGCCGAAAGTGAAAAAAGGTGCTTTTGCGGATAGAGTGCTCAGGAAAGCAGAGAGGGCCAAATTGTCTGGGGCATTTGAAGGGGTTCCAGGAGGCAGTGAGAACCAGCATCACTTTTCCCCGCTGGCACCTTTGCTGTGGCAGCAAAAGCTGGACGTTTGTCTTTTTTGCTCCAGAGAGCGCCGAAAGTGAAAAAAGGTGCTTTTGAGGATAGAGTGCTCAGGAAAGCAGAGAGGGCCAAATTGTCTGGGGCATTTGAAGGGGTTCCAGGAGGCAGTGAGGACCAGCATCACTTTTCCCCGCTGGCACCTTTGCTGTGGCAGCAAAAGCTGGACGTTTGTCTTTTTTGCTCGAGAGAGCTCCGAAAGTGAAAAAAGGTGCTTTTGAGGATAGAGTCCTCAGGAAAGCAGAGAGCGCCAAATTGTCTGGGGCATTTGAAGGGGTTCCAGGAGGCAGTGAGAACCAGCATCACTTTTCCCCGCTGGCACCTTTGCTGTGGCAGCAAAAGCTGGACGTTTGTCTTTTTTGCTCCAGAGAGAGCCGAAAGTGAAAAAAGTTGCTTTTGCAGATAGAGTGCTCAGGAAAGCAGAGAGGGTAAAATTGTCTGGGGCATTTGAAGGGGTTCCAGGAGGCAGTGAGGACCAGCATCACTTTTCCCCGCTGGCACCTTTGCTGTGGCAGCAAAAGCTGGACGTTTGTCTTTTTTGCTCCAGAGAGCGCCGAAAGTGAAAAAAAGGTGCTTTTGAGGATAGAGTGCTCAGGAAAGCAGAGAGGGCCAAATTGTCTGGGGCATTTGAAGGGGTTCCAGGAGGCAGTGAGAACCAGCATCACTTTTCCCTGCTGGCACCTTTGCTGTGGCAGCAAAAGCTGGACATTTGTTTTTTTGCTCCAGACAGCGCCGAAAGTGAAAACAGGTGCTTTTGAGGATAGAGTCCTCAGGAAAGCAGAGAGGGCCAAATTGTCTGATGCATTTGAAGGGGTTCCAGGAGGCAGTGAGGACCAGCATCACTTTTCCCCGCTGGCACCTTTGCTGTGGCAGCAAAAGCTGGACGTTTGTCTTTTTTGCTCCAGACAGCGCCGAAAGTGAAAAAAGGTGCTTTTGAGGATAGAGTCCTCAGGAAAGCAGAGAGGGCCAAATTGTCTGGGGCATTTGAAGGGGTTCCAGGAGGCAGTGAGAACCAGCATCACTTTTCCCCGCTGGCACCTTTGCTGTGGCAGCAAAAGCTGGACGTTTGTCTTTTTTGCTCCAGAGAGCGCCGAAAGTGAAAAAAGGTGCTTTTGAGGATAGAGTGCTCAGGAAAGCAGAGAGGGCCAAATTGTCTGGGGCATTTGAAGGGGTTCCAGGAGGCAGTGAGAACCAGCATCACTTTTCCCCGCTGGCACCTTTGCTGTGGCAGCAAAAGCTGGACGTTTGTCTTTTTTGCTCCAGAGAGCGCCGAAAGTGAAAAAAGGTGCTTTTTCGGATAGAGTCCTCAGGAAAGCAGAGAGGGCCAAATTGTCTGGGGCATTTGAAGGGGTTCCAGGAGGCAGTGAGGACCAGCATCACTTTTCCCCGCTGGCACCTTTGCTGTGGCAGCAAAAGCTGGACGTTTGTCTTTTTTGCTCCAGAGAGCGCCGAAAGTGAAAAAAGGTGCTTTTGCGGATAGAGTGCTCAGGAAAGCAGAGAGGGCCAAATTGTCTGGGGCATTTGAAGGGGTTCCAGGAGGCAGTGAGAACCAGCATCACTTTTCCCCGCTGGCACCTTTGCTGTGGCAGCAAAAGCTGGACGTTTGTCTTTTTTGCTCCAGAGAGCGCCGAAAGTGAAAAAAGGTGCTTTTGAGGATAGAGTGCTCAGGAAAGCAGAGAGGGCCAAATTGTCTGGGGCATTTGAAGGGGTTCCAGGAGGCAGTGAGAACCAGCATCACTTTTCCCTGCTGGCACCTTTGCTGTGGCAGCAAAAGCTGGACATTTGTTTTTTTGCTCCAGAGAGCGCCGAAAGTGAAAACAGGTGCTTTTGAGGATAGAGTCCTCAGGAAAGCAGAGAGGGCCAAATTGTCTGGTGCATTTGAAGGGGTTCCAGGAGGCAGTGAGGACCAGCATCACTTTTCCTTGCTGGCACCTTTGCTGTGGCAGCAAAAGCTGGACGTTTGTCTTTTTTGCTCCAGAGAGCGCCGAAAGTGAAAAAAGGTGCTTTTGAGGATAGAGTGCTCAGGAAAGCAGAGAGGGCCAAATTGTCTGGGGCATTTGAAGGGGTTCCAGGAGGCAGTGAGAACCAGCATCACTTTTCCCCGCTGGCACCTTTGCTGTGGCAGCAAAAGCTGGACGTTTGTCTTTTTTGCTCCAGAGAGAGCCGAAAGTGAAAAAAGTTGCTTTTGCAGATAGAGTGCTCAGGAAAGCAGAGAGGGTAAAATTGTCTGGGGCATTTGAAGGGGTTCCAGGAGGCAGTGAGGACCAGCATCACTTTTCCCCGCTGGCACCTTTGCTGTGGCAGCAAAAGCTGGACGTTTGTCTTTTTTGCTCCAGAGAGCGCCGAAAGTGAAAAAAGGTGCTTTTGAGGATAGAGTGCTCAGGAAAGCAGAGAGGGCCAAATTGTCTGGGGCATTTGAAGGGGTTCCAGGAGGCAGTGAGAACCAGCATCACTTTTCCCTGCTGGCACCTTTGCTGTGGCAGCAAAAGCTGGACATTTGTTTTTTTGCTCCAGACAGCGCCGAAAGTGAAAACAGGTGCTTTTGAGGATAGAGTCCTCAGGAAAGCAGAGAGGGCCAAATTGTCTGGTGCATTTGAAGGGGTTCCAGGAGGCAGTGAGGACCAGCATCACTTTTCCCCGCTGGCACCTTTGCTGTGGCAGCAAAAGCTGGACGTTTGTCTTTTTTGCTCCAGAGAGCGCCGAAAGTGAAAAAAGGTGCTTTTGAGGATAGAGTCCTCAGGAAAGCAGAGAGGGCCAAATTGTCTGGGGCATTTGAAGGGGTTCCAGGAGGCAGTGAGAACCAGCATCACTTTTCCCCGCTGGCACCTTTGCTGTGGCAGCAAAAGCTGGACGTTTGTCTTTTTTGCTCCAGAGAGCGCCGAAATTGAGAAAAGGTGCTTTTGAGGATAGAGTCCTCAGGAAAGCAGAGAGGGCCAAATTGTCTGGGGCATTTGAAGGGGTTCCAGGAGGCAGTGAGAACCAGCATCACTTTTCCCCGCTGGCACCTTTGCTGTGGCAGCAAAAGCTGGACGTTTGTCTTTTTTGCTCCAGAGAGCGCCGAAAGTGAAAAAAGGTGCTTTTTCGGATAGAGTCCTCAGGAAAGCAGAGAGGGCCAAATTGTCTGGGGCATTTGAAGGGGTTCCAGGAGGCAGTGAGGACCAGCATCACTTTTCCCCGCTGGCACCTTTGCTGTGGCAGCAAAAGCTGGACGTTTGTCTTTTTTGCTCCAGAGAGAGCCGAAAGTGAAAAAAGGTGCTTTTGCAGATAGAGTGCTCAGGAAAGCAGAGAGGGCCAAATTGTCTGGGGCATTTGAAGGGGTTCCAGGAGGCAGTGAGGACCAGCATCACTTTTCCCCACTGGCACCTTTGCTGTGGCAGCAAAAGCTGGACGTTTGTCTTTTTTGCTCCAGAGAGCGCCGAAATTGAGAAAAGGTGCTTTTGAGGATAGAGTCCTCAGGAAAGCAGAGAGGGCCAAATTGTCTGGGGCATTTGAAGGGGTTCCAGGAGGCAGCGAGAACCAGCATCACTTTTCCCCGCTGGCACCTTTGCTGTGGCAGCAAAAGCTAGACGTTTGTCTTTTTTGCTCCAGAGAGCGCCGAAAGTGAAAAAAGGTGCTTTTGCGGATAGAGTGCGCAGGAAAGCAGAGAGGGCCAAATTGTCTGGGGCATTTGAAGGGGTTCCAGGAGGCAGTGAGAACCAGCATCACTTTTCCCCGCTGGCACCTTTGCTGTGGCAGCAAAAGCTGGACGTTTGTCTTTTTTGCTCCAGAGAGCGCCGAAAGTGAAAAAAGGTTCTTTTGCGGATAGAGTGCTCAGGAAAGCAGAGAGGGCCAAATTGTCTGGGGCATTTGAAGGGGTTCCAGGAGGCAGTGAGAACCAGCATCACTTTTCCCTGCTGGCACCTTTGCTGTGGCAGCAAAAGCTGGACATTTGTTTTTTTGCTCCAGACAGCGCCGAAAGTGAAAACAGGTGCTTTTGAGGATAGAGTCCTCAGGAAAGCAGAGAGGGCCAAATTGTCTGGGGCATTTGAAGGGGTTCCAGGAGGCAGTGAGAACCAGCATCACTTTTCCCCGCTGGCACCTTTGCTGTGGCAGCAAAAGCTGGACGTTTGTCTTTTTTGCTCCAGACAGCGCCGAAAGTGAAAAAAGGTGCTTTTGAGGATAGAGTCCTCAGGAAAGCAGAGAGGGCCAAATTGTCTGGGGCATTTGAAGGGGTTCCAGGAGGCAGTGAGAACCAGCATCACTTTTCCCCGCTGGCACCTTTGCTGTGGCAGCCAAATCTGGACGTTTGTCTTTTTTGCTCCAGAGAGCGCCGAAAGTGAAAAAAGGTGCTTTTGAGGATAGAGTCCTCAGGAAAGCAGAGAGGGCCAAATTGTCTGGGGCATTTGAAGGGGTTCCAGGAGGCAGTGAGAACCAGCATCACTTTTCCCCGCTGGCACCTTTGCTGTGGCAGCAAAAGCTGGACGTTTGTCTTTTTTGCTCCAGAGAGCGCCGAAAGTGAAAAAAGGTGCTTTTTCGGATAGAGTCCTCAGGAAAGCAGAGAGGGCCAAATTGTCTGGGGCATTTGAAGGGGTTCCAGGAGGCAGTGAGGACCAGCATCACTTTTCCCCGCTGGCACCTTTGCTGTGGCAGCAAAAGCTGGACGTTTGTCTTTTTTGCTCCAGAGAGAGACGAAAGTGAAAAAAGTTGCTTTTGCAGATAGAGTGCTCAGGAAAGCAGAGAGGGCCAAATTGTCTGGGGCATTTGAAGGGGTTCCAGGAGGCAGTGAGGACCAGCATCACTTTTCCCCACTGGCACCTTTGCTGTGGCAGCAAAAGCTGGACGTTTGTCTTTTTTGCTCCAGAGAGCGCCGAAATTGAGAAAAGGTGCTTTTGAGGATAGAGTCCTCAGGAAAGCAGAGAGGGCCAAATTGTCTGGGGCATTTGAAGGGGTTCCAGGAGGCAGTGAGAACCAGCATCACTTTTCCCTGCTGGCACCTTTGCTGTGGCAGCAAAAGCTGGACATTTGTTTTTTTGCTCCAGACAGCGCCGAAAGTGAAAACAGGTGCTTTTGAGGATAGAGTCCTCAGGAAAGCAGAGAGGGCCAAATTGTTTGGTGCATTTGAAGGGGTTCCAGGAGGCAGTGAGGACCAGCATCACTTTTCCCCGCTGGCACCTTTGCTGTGGCAGCAAAAGCTGGACGTTTGTCTTTTTTGCTCCAGACAGCGCCGAAAGTGAAAAAAGGTGCTTTTGAGGATAGAGTCCTCAGGAAAGCAGAGAGGGCCAAATTGTCTGGGGCATTTGAAGGGGTTCCAGGAGGCAGTGAGAACCAGCATCACTTTTCCCCGCTGGCACCTTTGCTGTGGCAGCAAAAGCTGGACGTTTGTCTTTTTTGCTCCAGAGAGCGCCGAAAGTGAAAAAAGGTGCTTTTGAGGATAGAGTGCTCAGGAAAGCAGAGAGGGCCAAATTGTCTGGGGCATTTGAAGGGGTTCCAGGAGGCAGTGAGAACCAGCATCACTTTTCCCCGCTGGCACCTTTGCTGTGGCAGCAAAAGCTGGACGTTTGTCTTTTTTGCTCCAGAGAGCGCCGAAAGTGAAAAAAAGGTGCTTTTTCGGATAGAGTCCTCAGGAAAGCAGAGAGGGCCAAATTGTCTGGGGCATTTGAAGGGGTTCCAGGAGGCAGTGAGGACCAGCATCACTTTTCCCCGCTGGCACCTTTGCTGTGGCAGCAAAAGCTGGACGTTTGTCTTTTTTGCTCCAGAGAGCGCCGAAAGTGAAAAAAGGTGCTTTTGCGGATAGAGTGCTCAGGAAAGCAGAGAGGGCCAAATTGTCTGGGGCATTTGAAGGGTTCCAGGAGGCAGTGAGAACCAGCATCACTTTTCCCCGCTGGCACCTTTGCTGTGGCAGCAAAAGCTGGACGTTTGTCTTTTTTGCTCCAGAGAGCGCCGAAAGTGAAAAAAGGTGCTTTTGAGGATAGAGTGCTCAGGAAAGCAGAGAGGGCCAAATTGTCTGGGGCATTTGAAGGGGTTCCAGGAGGCAGTGAGGACCAGCATCACTTTTCCCCGCTGGCACCTTTGCTGTGGCAGCAAAAGCTGGACGTTTGTCTTTTTTGCTCCACAGAGCGCCGAAAGTGAAAAAAGGTGCTTTTGAGGATAGAGTCCTCAGGAAAGCAGAGAGCGCCAAATTGTCTGGGGCATTTGAAGGGGTTCCAGGAGGCAGTGAGAACCAGCATCACTTTTCCCCGCTGGCACCTTTGCTGTGGCAGCAAAAGCTGGACGTTTGTCTTTTTTGCTCCAGAGAGCGCCGAAAGTGAAAAAAGGTGCTTTTGAGGATAGAGTGCTCAGGAAAGCAGAGAGGGCCAAATTGTCTGGGGCATTTGAAGGGGTTCCAGGAGGCAGTGAGAACCAGCATCACTTTTCCCTGCTGGCACCTTTGCTGTGGCAGCAAAAGCTGGACATTTGTTTTTTTGCTCCAGACAGCGCCGAAAGTGAAAACAGGTGCTTTTGAGGATAGAGTCCTCAGGAAAGCAGAGAGGGCCAAATTGTCTGGTGCATTTGAAGGGGTTCCAGGAGGCAGTGAGGACCAGCATCACTTTTCCCCGCTGGCACCTTTGCTGTGGCAGCAAAAGCTGGACGTTTGTCTTTTTTGCTCCAGACAGCGCCGAAAGTGAAAAAAGGTGCTTTTGAGGATAGAGTGCTCAGGAAAGCAGAGAGGGCCAAATTGTCTGGGGCATTTGAAGGGGTTCCAGGAGGCAGTGAGAACCAGCATCACTTTTCCCCGCTGGCACCTTTGCTGTGGCAGCAAAAGCTGGACGTTTGTCTTTTTTTGCTCCAGAGAGCGCCGAAAGTGAAAAAAGGTGCTTTTGAGGATAGAGTCCTCAGGAAAGCAGAGAGGGCCAAATTGTCTGGGGCATTTGAAGGGGTTCCAGGAGGCCAGTGAGGACCAGCATAGTTTCCA
>NW_028128642.1:0-48597 GCF_965231255.1 Vanellus vanellus | reverse complement strand
GGGGGGGAAGCGAGAGGAGGAGGGATCCCAAGATGGCGGCGGCGGCCCGGCCGGGGGGACCGGGCAGGCCTCGGGCTTGAGGAGGGCGGATCGCGGGGCCGGTGGGGACCGCTTACCGCGGCCAGGAGGCGGCAGAGGCCGGGGTTGGGGGGGGACCGGTGGAGCAGGTCGGCGGAGGTACCCGGACGCTCACGTTTTCCCCCCCCCTCCTTTCCCCGGGGCTTGGGGAGGGGGGGGCGGCCTGGGGGGCCTGTGAGGGGGCCGGCGGGGGCCTCCATGGCCCCCTGAGGGGGTCCCCCGCGGGCGGCGAGGGAACAACTTCCTTCCCCCCCCCCCACCTCCTCCTCCTCCTCAGTGGGGAGGATGGAAGAGGGGGAGCAGCAGCGCGGAGGGGGCGGTTGGGCCGAGTGGGGGCCCGCCCCTGGGGGGTCCCCGCCTTGGGGTACCCCCCCACCTCCGGAGGGGGAGGAAGAGGTGACCAAACGGAGCCGAGGTGGGGAATGGGGGGGGACGGAACCCACCGGAGACGCCGTTCCCCCCCGCTCGGCTGCCGCCCCCCTTAAAGCCGCGGGGGAGGAGAAGGCCGCGGCGACCCCTCGGCCCCCCAAAAGCGGTGGGGAACCGCGGGGTAAAGGCGGGGGGAGCGGCAAAGGACCCGGTGGGCGACCCCCCGGTGAGGAACGAAGCCCCCGCAAAACCCCCGAGGAACGGGGGGCCCGGAGCGGGGATCGCCCAGGCCCTGAGGACAAGGCCCGGAGGCCCTTTGGGGGTCCCCGGAGCGGGGGGGAACCCCCCCGCGGTCCCCCCAGCGGTGGGGATCAGCGGGGCGAGTGGGGGACGCCTTGGCTATCGGTGGCCGGTGAACTGGAGCCCCCCGAGGACTTTTTACCCCCCCCCGAATGCCCCGTCTTCGAGCCCAGCTGGGACGAATTCAGCGACCCTTTGGGTTACATCGCCAAGATCCGCCCCATCGCCGAGAAAAGCGGCATCTGCAAGATCCGACCCCCCGCTGTGAGTTAAAGGAGGGGGGGCTTAGGGGGAACCCCCCCTCCTCCTCCTCCCCCTCCTCCTCCCACTCCCCCCCAACAGATGGGGGTCACTGCCCTGGGGGGGGGGGGGGGTGAGCGTCCCTCGTGGGGTTGGGGTTTGCTATGGGGTAGGTGGCCACCCTGGGGGGGGTTGATTGCTCCCCCACCGGGGGGGGGGGGGGGGGGGGGGAAGAAAACTTCCCATTTCGTGGGTTAATTGCCCTCGTGGAGGGGGTAACTTGCCATTTAGGAGGGCGAGTTGTGCCCCCCCCCCCGGGTGGGGGGTAACTTCTCATTTAGGGGGGGTCAGTTGACTCCCTGGGGGGGGTATAATCCCATTTAGGGGGGGTTAATTGCCCCCCAGGGGGGTAACTTCCATTTGGGGGGGGGAATTGCACCCCTGGGTGGGTTTATGTTCCCATTTAGGGGAGTTAATTGCCCCCTGGACGGGGAGATCTTCCTATTTAGGGGCTTTAATCCCCCCCCGCTGGGATAACTTCCCATTTAGGGGGGTTAATTGCCCCCTCCCCCGGGGGGATTAATGCCCCCTCCCCCCAGCTAAATGCCCCCACATTCCTGCTGTTCCCTGGGTGTAAATACCCCTCCTCCGGGTGGATAAATACCCCCAATGCTGCTATGTGGGGGGGGGGAATACCCACCAGAGGGGGGTAAATACCCACCTAAGGGGGGAGGGGGGTAAATAACCCCGGGGGGGGGAATACCCCCTTGGTTTGGGGTAAATACGTGAGCTATGGGGGTCTGTACCCGCCTGGCTGGGGGGGGTGTAAATACCCACCCCATTTGGGGGGGGTAAATGCTCAGGCCTGGGGGGGGGGTAAATACCCCCCTCGGGCTGAGGGGGTGTCCCTGGGCGGGGGGGGGGGCACACTGGGGCTGGATTTTGGGGGTGCTGCACGCTCCAGACCCCGGGGGAGGGGGGACGATGGACAAGGGGACCCCCCCCCGTTTCCCCCCAGCGAGGCCGCTCACTACCCACCTTGTGCTGGGTGGGCCCAA
The DNA here is from genome assembly GCF_965231255.1 of Vanellus vanellus. Lineage (NCBI taxonomy): Eukaryota > Metazoa > Chordata > Aves > Charadriiformes > Charadriidae > Vanellus > Vanellus vanellus. The sequence goes on along the minus strand of NW_028128642.1, from coordinate 46,552 downwards.
GGAATTTGGGGTGCCCCCCCCAATGGAATGGATTGGGGGGGGGGGGGGAGGGCCAGTGTGTGTGTGTGTGTCCCACACCGGCCCTCACAACAACAACAGTGACACGGCCAATATGGCTGCCACCGCCGAGCCTTTGTCTGGCGAGCGGCAGGGGGGAGCCCGGCCGGAGCGAGGATTTTTTGGGGGGGGGGGGGGGTCCACAGGTCGGGCAGCGCCCCATGAAGGAAGGGAGTCCCCTGGAATGAAAGGTTGGGGGGAGGGGGGAAGAAAGTGGGGGGCTGAGCCCCCCCCCCCATCCCCGCCAACCACTCTCCTGCTTGTCATGTCGTCCCCCCCCTTATAGTCTTGTTTCCTCTTTTTGGGGGGGTGGCCGCCTTGTGTCCCCATTTGGGGGGGGTCTTCTGGGTCTTTTCCCTTTTTGGGGGGGGCCCTGGCTCCCTTTTTTTTTGGGGGGTGGGGGGGAACAGGCTGATCCGGTCCCCCCAGCTTGACGAGGTGGAGAAGGGCTTCCGGGGAGGGCCGGGCCCGGCCGCGCTGGCGTCACTGGCTCCTCGCGTGTGTGCCCCCCCCCCCCTTCCACAACACGGGGATGCCGCTGTGACACGGGTGGGGGGGGGTGTTATGCCACCAGAGTGCCCCCCCCCCTCCAATTTGGGGTGCACATGGCTGTGTTTCCCCCCCTTCTCCCCTTCTCTTGGGGCTGCCCTGCCTACATAGGAATTGGGGGGGGGGGGGCTGTCGCTGCTAAACGTGTGTGTGTCCCCCCCCCCTCCTCGTCTCCCCAGGACTGGCAGCCCCCCTTCGCCGTGGAGGTGGACAACTTCAGGTTCACCCCCCGCATCCAGCGGCTCAACGAGTTGGAGGTGAGCGGTGGTGGGGGCTCGTTTCCCTCCTCCCCCCCCCCCCTCCCCTTCCCCAGTTGATTTCGGGGTGCGCTCAGGCCTCACCCCACCTCCCCCCACAGGCGCAGACCCGGGTGAAGCTGAACTACCTGGACCAGATCGCCAAATTTTGGGAAATCCAGGGTTCCTCGCTCAAGATCCCCAACGTCGAGCGACGCATCCTCGACCTCTACAGCCTCAGCAAGGTCTGGGGGGGGGGGGCACTGGGAGGAAGGGGGGAGGGGGGGATGCAACCAGTTTGGGGGTGCTTCATGTGTTCCCTCCCCGCTTCGTTTTCAGGTGGTGATGGAGGAAGGGGGCTACGAGGCCATCTGCAAGGACCGGCGGTGGGCTCGGGTGGCCCAACGCCTCGCTTACCCCTCGGGGAAAAACATCGGCTCGCTGCTGCGCGCCCACTACGAGCGCATCATCTACCCCTACGAGATGTACCAGTCGGGGGCCAACCTGGTGGTGAGAAAACCGGCCGATTTAGGGATTTGGGAAGGGGAATTATGGGGTGTCCACCCCTCTCCCCCCAGCTACGCTGAGGTTCTCTTCCCTTCAGCAGTGCAACACGCGGCCCTTCGAGAGCGAGGAGAAGGACCGGGAGTACAAACCCCACAGCATCCCGCTGCGCCAGTCCGTCCAGCCCTCCAAATTCAACAGTTACGGCCGGCGGGCTAAACGCCTGCAGCAGGAGGTGAGCAACCCCCCCAAAAAAAACCACCCCCACCCCCCCTATTTTTAGGGGATTTCCCCCCACACACACTGCGACTCTGCCATTCCACAGCCGGAGCCGACGGAAGAAGACATCGAGAAAAACCCGGAGCTGAAGAAACTGCAGATCTACGGGGCCGGCCCCAAAATGTTGGGCTTGGGGCTGGTGGCCAAAGACAAGACCCTGCGTAAGAAAGGTATAAGGGAACCCCGACTTGGGGGGCGCAGGGGGGTGGCTGTGACCCCCTCCCCGCCCCTAATTCTTCACCCCACAGATAAAGATGGCCCCGAGTGTCCCCCCACGGTGGTGGTGAAGGAGGAACCGACGGGACCCGAGGCCAAGGTGGAACCGGCGTCTCCCCGCGCTTACCTGGAGGGGAAGGAGGAGCTGCGGCACAGCCCCGAGCCCTGCACCAAAATGACCATGCGCCTGCGCCGCAGCCACAGCAACAGCCAATTCGTAAGTACCGCACGCCGTGGGGCAGGGACACGACAACGTGCCGCCGTGGGGCAGAGACCCCGACCCACCTTTCTGCCTCCTTCCAGGTGGATTCCTACATCTGCCGGATCTGCTCGCGGGGGGACGAGGATGACAAACTGCTGCTCTGCGACGGCTGCGACGACAACTACCACATCTTCTGCCTCCTCCCGCCCCTGCCCGAAATCCCCAAGGGCATCTGGCGCTGCCCCAAATGCGTCATGGCGGTGAGGATGGGGGGGCGCACGGGGATCCCCCTCCCACCCCAAACACCCACATCGCGTCTTGGACCCCCCCATCTTGCCTCCTGTTCCAGCTGCGGGGCTGGGGACCCCCCAGTCTCGCCTCATCTCCTGTCTCTCTGTGGGGCTGGTGAGACCCCCGTCTGTGGGATTAGGTACCCCCGTGTCACATCTGTGGGGCTGGGCACCCCCGTCAGTGGGATTAGGGACCCCCAGGTCATGTCTGTGGGGTCGAGGGACCCCCTTCATCCTGTCTGTAGGGCCAGGGACCCCCCAGCTCAACATCCTATCCTGTCTGTGGGGCTGGGGACCCCCGTCAGTGGGTTTAAGGACCCCAATGTCATATCTGTGGGGCTGAGGACCCCTGACTCAACATCTTAACTCATCCGTGGGGCTGGGGACACCCACCATGACCCCCCACCATGCATCCCGTCCTGTCTGTGGGGCTGAGGATCCCCAAACTGCCCCCCCTCATCTCACATCCTATCCCATCTGTGGGGCTGGAGCCCCGTGTTTGCGGGGTTAGGGACCCCTGTGTCACGTCTGTGGGGCTGGGGACCCCTGTTTATGGGGTTAGGGACCCCCATGGGATGTCCGTAGGGCTGAAGACCCTCACACCAACCTCCTACCTCGCATCCTGTTGCGTCTGTGGGGCTGGGTACCCCTATTTCCCATCCCATCTGTGGGGTTAGGGACCCCCGTGTCACATCTGTGGGGCTGGGGACCCCCAGCTCAATGCCCTATCGCATCTGTGGGGCTGGAGACCCCCATCCTGACCCCCCGCTTATCCCTTTTATCCCCCCAGGAATGCAAGCGACCGCCGGAGGCTTTCGGTTTCGAGCAGGCGACGCGGGAATACACCCTGCAGAGCTTCGGGGAGATGGCCGACTCCTTCAAAGCCGATTATTTCAACATGCCCGTCCACGTGAGTACCCCGGAGCCCCCGCAGGGACCCCCGCGAGCCCCCCCTGAAGTCCCTAACATCCGCCCCCCCCCCCCCCCCACCTCTTTCCCTGCAGATGGTCCCCACGGAGCTGGTGGAGAAGGAATTTTGGCGGCTGGTGAACAGCATCGAGGAGGACGTGACGGTGGAGTACGGTGCCGACATCCACTCTAAGGAATTCGGCAGCGGTTTCCCCATCAGCGACGGCAAAAGGAAGCTCTCGCCGGAGGAGGAGGTGAGGGACACCCCATCCCCGACCCCGCGGGGGTGTCACTGTCACCTTTCGGGGGGGGTGACACTGTCCTTACGTCCCCCGTAGGAGTACGCCGGCAGCGGTTGGAACTTGAACGTGATGCCGGTGTTGAAGCAGTCGGTGCTGTGTCACATCAACGCCGATATTTCGGGGATGAAGGTGCCCTGGCTCTATGTGGGGATGGTCTTCTCCGCCTTCTGCTGGCACATCGAGGACCACTGGAGCTACTCCATCAACTACCTCCACTGGTGGGGGGCTCGGGGGGGGGGGTCCCTGCGGGGTCTCCAGGGATTGGGTGGGGAGGGATGATCCTGGGAGGTGTCATGGGGTGGGAGGAAGAGTTTTGGGGTGCCCCTGACCTTGTTCCCCCACCTAGAGACAAGCAGAGAATGCGGTATGGGGCAGGAGGGTTTTTTTGGGAGTGCCATAACCCCCTAGGGGCAAGCAGAAGATGTTTGGGGCAGGAGGAGGTTTTTTAGGGTGTCCCAGACTTCGGCCCCCCACCAAGGAACAAGCTGAAGATGGGTTATGGGGCTAGAGGAGGCTTTTGGGGTGCCGTGACCCCACAGCGTCAAGCCCAAGATGCGTTATGGGGCAAGAGGAGGTTTTCTGGGGGTGCCCCGACCTCATTTTCCCCACCCAGAGGCAGGCTGAAGATGGGTTATGGGGTGAGAGGAGGTTTTTGGGGTGCCACGAGCCCCTAGGGGTAAGCCCAAGAGGGGATATAGGGTAAAATTAGGTTTTTTGGGGTGCCCCTGGCCCCATCACCTCCCAGGGGTGAGCCCGAGCCCAATGCATGGAGTAGGAGGGTGTTTTTTGGGGTCCCCCTGACCCCATACCCCCAAGGGGTGAGCCCAAGAATACGGTACGGGGTGGGAGGAGGTTTTGGGATGCTCCCAAGATGTGGTAGGAGATGGGGAAGAGGGTTTTTGGGGTGCCCTGGACCCCGTCCCCCTCAGGGTTGAGCCTAAGCCCTGGTAGAAGGTGAGAAGAAAGTTTTTGGGGTGCTCTGACCCTCTTCCCTCGCCAGGGGTGAGCCCAAGCCCACGGTATGGGGTAGGAGGGTGGTTTTTGGGGGTGCCCCTGACCCCATACCCCCCAGGGGTGAGCCCAAATCATGGTATGGGGTAGGCGGGTGTTTTTTGGGGTGCCCCTTACCCCATCTACCTCAGGGATGAGCCCAAAAATACGGTACAGGGTGGGAGGAGGTTTTGGGGTGCTCCCAAGCCATGGTAGGAGATGTGGAAGAGGGTTTTTGGGGTGCCGTCATCCCCCAGGGGTGAGCCCAAGACGTGGTACGGGGTCCCCTCCTTCGCGGCGGAGCACCTGGAAGAGGTGATGAAGAAGCTGACGCCGGAGCTCTTCGAGAGCCAACCCGACCTGCTCCACCAACTCGTCACCCTCATGAACCCCAACACCCTCATGGCCCACGGCGTCCCCGTGAGTATCCGGGGAGGGGGGTGGTCCCCTCGACACCCCCTTCCCCTCCCCCCGAAAACTCCTCACCCTCCCCTCACCCCAAATTTTGCCCCGCTTTTAAGGTCGTACGGACCAACCAGTGCGCCGGCGAGTTCGTCATCACCTTCCCCCGGGCGTACCACAGCGGTTTCAATCAGGGTTACAACTTCGCCGAGGCCGTCAACTTCTGCACCGCTGACTGGGTGAGCCCCCGCGCCCCCAAAAAATCTGGGGTGAACTCTCAAAATTTAGGGCAAACGGGGAAAAAATTGGGGTGGCAAGCCTAAATTTGAGCTGGAGGTACTTTGGGGAGGAGGATTGTTAGGGATCTCCGAGCTTTGAGGTGGGATTCGAGGATCCACCGCCGCGGTTTGAGTTGGGGGTGCCCGGCTTCACCTGGGGGTGCGTTTTGGGGTACAGGGGGGGTCCCCCAAAATTCAGGGGTGCCTCTCTAATGCCCGGTGTTGCCTGCAGCTGCCCGCCGGCAGGCAGTGCATCGAGCACTACCGCCGTTTGCGCCGGTACTGCGTCTTCTCCCACGAGGAACTCATCTGTAAGATGGCGGCTTGCCCCGAAAAGCTGGACCTCAACTTGGCGGCCGCCGTTCACAAAGAAATGTTCGTGCTGGTGCAGGAGGAGCGGAAACTCCGCAAAGCGCTGCTGGAAAAGGTGGGGAAACACCGGGGGAACCCCAAAAAAAGTCTCGAGGAGGGGCTGCAGTGAGGCTGATGGTCGCGTTTTACGGTGTGTGTCGCCCAAAGGGTATCACGGAGGCGGAGCGAGAGGCTTTCGAGCTGCTGCCCGACGACGAGCGGCAGTGCGATAAGTGTAAGACGACGTGTTTCCTCTCGGCGCTGGCTTGTTACGACTGTCCCCAGTGCCTCGTCTGCCTCTACCACATGGACGATCTCTGCAAGTGCCCCCGCAGCAAACAGTACCTCAGGTACAGGGAGGGGGGGGGATCCCCGTGATTTGGGGGGGAGGGGGGGGTGTGTGGGCACGGTCTCGGGGTGCTGTGGGACTTGGTGGACCTGTAAGAAAGGATGTGGGTATGGTTTGGGGGTGCTGGGGGTCTCGGTGTACCCCTGGGGGGGAGGTGGGTATGGTTTGGGGGCGCTGGGGGTCTTGGTGTACCCCTGGGGGGGGAGGTGGGTAGGTTTTGGGGGTGCTGGGGGTCTCGGTGTACCCCTGGGGGGGAGGTGGGTATGGTTTGGGGGCGCTGGGGGTCTTGGTGTACCCCTGGGGGGGGAGGTGGGTAGGTTTTGGGGGTGCTGGGGGTCTCGGTGTACCCCTGGGGGGGAGGTGGGTATGGTTTGGGGGTGCTGGGGGTCTCGGTGTACCCCTGGGGGGGGAGGTGGGTAGGTTTTGGGGGTGCTGGGGGTCTCGGTGTACCCCTGAGGGGGGAGGTGGGTATGGTTTGGGGGTGCTGGGGGCCTCAGTGTCCCCCTGGGGGGGCACATGGGTAGGATTTGGGGGCGCTGGGGGCCTTGATGTGCCCTGTGGGGGGATGTGGGGATGGTTTGGGGGCGCTGGGGGTCTTGGTTTATCCCTGAGGGGCACGTGGGGAGGGTTTGAGGGTGACGTGGGTCTTGGTGTGCCCCTGGGGGGGACGTGGGGAGGGTTTGGGGGTCTCATCACCCTCCCTCATGCCAATAAGGAGGATGTGGCCCCCCCCCCCCGAAGGTGCCCCAGGCAGCCCCACTGTGCTGTCAGGGCACAATTTGGGGGTCCTGCCATATGCGTGGGTGCAACCAGGGACTCCTGATGACCCCCCAACCCCTGTGGGGAGATGCTGCCCCCCCCCAAAAAACCCTTAAACCCTTTGCTGGCCCCCCCAAACCCTTGCTGGCCTCCCCCAAGGTACCGCTACACGCTGGACGAGCTGCCGGCCATGCTGCACAAGCTGAAGGTGCGAGCCGAGTCCTTCGACACCTGGGCCAACAAAGTCCGCATCGCGCTGGAGGTGGAGGACGGCCGCAAGCGGAGTGAGTTAAGGGAGCGGGGGAGGAGATTTTGGGGGGGGTTGGGGAGGTTTTGGGGTGCAGCCCTGACCCTCCTTCCCCCGGCTGTGCCCGGCCAGCACTGGAGGAGCTGCGGGCGCTGGAGTCGGAGGCCCGGGAGCGCAAGTTCCCCGAAAACGAGCTGCTGCATCGGCTCAAGGGTTGTCTGGGTCAGGCCGAGCGCTGCGTCTCCGAGGCCCTGGGACTCATCAGCTCCCAAGAGACCGGGTGAGTGTCCCCCACCGTGTCCCCAGCAGTGTCCCCAAGCCTTCCCTCTGTGTCCCCAGCAGCTCCCTGTCACCATCTTGGCTCCTTCTCTTCCCTGCGTCACTGTCCTGTTGCCTTGGGCCGCTGCCAGTCCTGTGTCCCTCTTCTGCTTCCCTTTGTCCTCATCCTGTCCTACGGGGTCCCCATCCTGTCCCCGTCCTGTCCCTCGTGGACACCAGCCACCCTCGTGTCCCCGTCCCGTCCCCCGTGGACACCAGCCACCCTCGTGTCCCCGTCCCGTCCCCCGTGGACACCAGCCACCCTCGTGTCCCCATCCCGTCCCTCGTGGACACCAGCCACTCCTGTGTCCCCGTCCCGTCCCTCGTGGACACCAGCCACCCTCATGTCCCCGTCCCGTCCCCCGTGGACTCTATCTTGTCCCCCGTGTCCCCGTCCGTCCCCCACAGAGCCCAGCCACCCCATGGCCCTGTCCCTTCCCCTACAGGCCCTGTCCTGTCCCCTGTGTCCTTGTCCCATCCCACACAGAGCTCAGCTGCCCCTGTGTCCCCCGTGGACTCCATCTTGTCCCCTGTGTCCCCGTCCTGTCTCTCACAGACCCCAGTCACCCCAGTGTCCCTGTCCCGTCCCCCTGTGGGCCCCATCCTGTCCCTCACGGACCCCCGGCACCCCAGCGTCCCTGTCCCATCCCCGTGGACCCCAGCCACCGCCATGTCCCCAGTCTATCCCTCCCCTGTCCCTGTGGACCCCAGCCATCCCCGTGTCCCCCACCCCATCCCCACAGTCACCCCGGGAGTGACGTACCCCCACGTTACTACAGGGTACCGGCGCCTTCGCTGACGGTGGAGGAGCTCCGCGCCTTCCTGGAGCAGATGAACCAGCTGCCCTGCGTCATGCACCAGATCGGGGAGGTCCAGGTGAGCCCGGGGGGTCCCTCTCTGTCACCCCATGTCCTTTGTGGGGTGGACACGGTGTCACTGATGCTGTGTCCCCCCTCTCCAGGCTCTGCTGGAGCGTGTGGAGGCATTCCAAGCGGAGGCACGGGCAGCGCTGGAGTCGGCCCCCCCGGGGCCGGGGGCTCTGCGGGGGCTGCTGGAGCGAGGGGCCCGGCTGGGTGTGGAGGTGCCGGAGAGCCGGCGGTTGGAACGGCAGCTGGCCCAGGCCGCTTGGTTAGAGGAGGTGACGGCCACCCTACGGTCCCCTCGCGCCCGCGTCCCCCTCCCCGTCATGAGGGGTCTCATCCAGGCCGGTCGTACCGTCGCCCCCAGTCCGGCCGTCGACGTAGCCATGGCCGAGCTGCAGGAGCTGCTCACCATCGCTCAGCGCTGGGAGGAGAAAGCTCAGATGTGCTTGGAAGCCAGGTCAGGATGCGGCCCCCACGGCGAGGGTGGGGGGACACAAGGGGTTGGGGGTCAAATCCCACCGCCCCCCGGGGCAGGGGGAGGTAAAAGGGGTCAGGGCTAAACCCACAACCCCTGGGGGTGGGATAAAGAGGTTGGGAGCTTCGCCCCTTATCTCTAGGGGGGTGTAAAGGGGCTGGGGGCTTCACCCCATATCTTAAGGGGGGGTGTAAAGGGGCTGGGGGCTTCACCCCATATCTTAAGGGGGGGTGTAAAGGGGCTGGGGGCTTCACCCCATATTTCTAGGGCAGGGAAAAGGGGCTGGGGGCTTCACCCCATATCTTAAGGGGGGGAATAAAGGGGCTGGGGGCTTCACCCTGTATCTCTAGAGGGGAAAAAGGGGCTGGGGGCTTCACCCCCTGTCTCTAGGGGGGGAATAAAGGGGCTGGGAGCTGCCCCCTATATCTTTGAGGGGGGAAAAAGGGGTCTGGGGGCTTCACCTTATATTTTTAGGAGGGGATAAAGGGTCTGGGGGCTGCCCCCTAGGGAGGAGAATAAAGGGTTGTCGGGGTTCGGCTGCTTTCATTCCCACGAGAAGCTGGGCCGGGGTCAGACCTGGGTTTGGGGGGCGTGGGGTGGTGTCTGTGGGGTCTCGGGGTGGGGGTCGAGCGGCCTCCTGTCTTCTCACCCCCTCCCCACAGGCAGAAGCACCCCCCGGCCACGCTGGCCGCCATCATCAAAGAAGCAGAAAACATCCCGGCTCTCCTGCCCAACATCCAGGCGCTGAAAGAAGCCCTGGCCAAAGCCCGCGCCTGGATCGCCGATGTGGAGGAGATCCAGGTGGGCTCCGGGAACCCCACTTCTGCCCTGGGGGAGGGGGGGGAAGGGCTTTTAAACCCCCCATCTCACCCCCGTGTCTCCCCCGTCCTTGCAGAACGGCGACCACTACCCCTGCCTGGATGACCTGGAGGGGCTGGTGGCGGTGGGTCGGGACTTACCGGTGCGGCTGGAAGAGCTGCGGCAACTGGAGGTGCAGGTCGGCACGGCTCATTCCTGGCGGGATAAAGCATCCCGTACCTTCCTGAAGAAAAATTCCTGCTACACCTTGTTGGAGGTAGGTGACGAGGAGGTCGGAGGGGGGGTTTGGCATCCAGGGGATGGCGTTGACCCCTTCCTCTTTACGTCCCCGTAGGTGCTGTGTCCCTGTGCCGACGCCGGTTCTGACAGCAGCAAGCGGCTGAAATGGCGGCAGGAACCGGGGCTTTACAAACTGGACGCCGAGAGCTTGGGGCTGTCGGCGCAGGATCTCCGCGACCCCGGCGCTGTGGTGAGCAAGGGGATGGTTTTTTGGGGGGAGGGGGACACAACGACGACAGACAACTGTGGGCCACCCCACGTCCCCTCTCACACCTCACATCTCTCTTTTTATTTTGCCCGCTCAGATCGTGGCGTTTAAAGAAGGGGAGCAGAAAGAAAAAGAGGGGATGCTCCGGCTACGCCACGCTAACGCCCAAAAAGCCGCGCCGCCCCTTCCGGGTCCCGGACCACCTTCTTGCGTCTGCGGGCAACCGGCGAGCCCCGGCATGCTGCAATGCCAGCTCTGCCGAGACTGGTTTCACGGTGCTTGCGTAGCCTGGCCTCGTTTGGGTTCTCAAAAACCCTCTCCGGCTTGGTGGGAGTGGGACGCCAAATTTCTCTGCCCTCTTTGCCAACGATCGCGGCGTCCCCGGTTGGAAACCATCTTGGCCTTGTTGGTGGCTCTGCAGAAGTTGCCGGTGCGGTTGCCGGAGGGCGAAGCTTTGCAGTGTTTGACCGAACGAGCCATCACTTGGCAGGATCGCGCCCGTCAGCTCCTGGCGTCGCCCGACGTAGCCGGACCTTTGGAGCGGTTGGCGGCTCTGCGGCATCGCCTGCACGGGGACGGGGCCGGCGCCTTGCGGGAGGCCAGCCGCAACGAGCAGACCAAGGTTTGAGGGGCCGGGGGGGGGGGTGGTGGGGGGCGGTTGTGGGGCTGGAGGTATTTGGGGTTGGGGGGGTGGGTAATGGGGGCCGGAGGAGGCGCGGAGCTAGTCGTGGGGTGGTTTTTGGGGTTATGGGGCAGGTACTGGGGCTGGAGGAGGTGTGGGGCTGGGTGGGGAGCCAGTATTGGGGCTGCGAGGGGGGTATTTGGGGTTGTGGGGCAGGTATGGGGGGGTCAGGGGGCAGGTATGGGGGCTGGAGGAGAAGGTATTGGGGTGGTAGGGTGGGTATAGGGGCTGGAGGAGGTGCGGGGTTGGTTGTGGGGTGGATTTGGGGGTTATGGGGCAGGTATGGGGGCTGGAAGAGGTGGGGGGCTGGGTGGGGAGCCAGTATTTGGGCTGTAGGGAAGGTATTTGGGGTGGTTATGGGGGCTGGAGGAGGTGTGGGGCAGGTATTGGGGCCGGGGGGGAAGGCATTGGGGTTGTGGGGCTGGAGGGAAGATGTTGGGGTTGGAGGCAGTGTGGGGCTGGTTGTGGGGTGGATTTGGGGGTTGTGGGGCGGGGTATGGGGGGAGGAGGAGGTGTTGGGGCTGGGGGAGGTGTGGGGCAGCGCTGTGGGGTGGGTATTGGGGTTGGGGGACACAGAACGCCGCCCCCCGTAACACCGTTACCCCTCCGCAGGTGTCGGTGGAGAACGGCGACGCCCCCAGCCCGGAGAAGAACGGCCCCCTGCCCTCGGGTGAGTGGGATCTAGGGGGGATTTGGGGGATCCACTGGGATCTGCTGGGAGCAGCGGGGCTGCTGGGATCCACTGGGAACGCTGGGATCCACTGGATCCTATGTGGGCCCTTACTCATCCCCCGTGAGCCCGGGGAAGGCTGTGGGACTCCAGCGATCCCGGGGGAGAGCCAGTGGATCCCTTGCGTCTACTGGGGATGCCGTGGGTCTCTCTGGATCTATAGGGCTCACGTAGGATCCCCGTACGGGGACGACGTGGGATTCCCGGGATCTCATGCGAGTGCAGGGGGTGGTGCGGGACGCTCGGGATCCTGTGCGAGCCCTGTAGGTCCGGTGGATCCCCTGTGAGCACAGGGGCCACTGTGGGATCCAGCGGATCCGTTGGGAGCGCAGGGGACACTGGGGGGCTCCAGGCGCCCCACCCAATCCCTGCGGATCCCGTGTGATGCTGGGGGACCCAGTGGATCCCATGCGAGCACAGGCGACACCGTGGGACTCCTGAGATCCTGTGTGATCCCTGTCGTAGGTCCCATGTACCGCTGGGATCCATTGGATCCCATGTGAGTACGGGGGACGCTGTCGGATTTTAGGGATCCTGTGTGAGCCCTGTAGATCCCGTGTGAGTACAGGGGATGTTGTGGGGATTCCCTATGAGCCCTGTGGACCCCACGTGTCCCTGGGATCCAGGGGATCCCGTGTCAGCCCCAGGGATCCCACAAGGGCACAGTGGGACCCGGTAGATCCCGTGCAAGCACAGTGACGCTGCGGGACCCTGTGGATCCCGTGTGAGCCACGGGGGTCTCTTGCGAGCGCGGGGATGGTGTGAGGCTCCGGGCATCCCATGGGACCCCAGTGGATCCCACATGAGAGCAGGGGATGCCATGGGACTCCAGGGATCTTGTGGGAGCCATATGGATCCCATGTGATGCTGGGGGACCCAGTGGATCCCATATGGACCCCAGGGTTCCCTTGTGAGCACGGTGGGGGTGAGGCTGTGGGATCCAGTGGCTTCCTTGTCGGTATAGGGGGCACCGGGGGACTCCAGGGAATCCCGTGTGAGCCCTGTGGATCCTGTGCGTCCCTGGGACCCAGTGGATCCCATGGGAGTAGCGGGAGTCCGGTGGGACTCCAGGGATCCTGCATGAGCCCTGTAGATCCCTCATCGGGACCGGGGCAACCTGGGACTCCAGGGATCCCTGCGTGAACCCCATGGATCCCCGGTGCTGCTGGGATCCAGTGGATCCCATATGAGTAGGGGGGGACATTGTGGGGCTCCAGGGAGCCCTCGCGGGCCCTATAGCTGCCTCACGGGCCCTATAGCTGCCTCGCGCCTTTGAGGACAACGTGGGGCTCCAGGGATCCCACGGGGAACCCAGTGATCCAGTAGATTCCAGGTTGCTGTTGGGATCCCAGTGGAACCCCGTGCGGGGCCATGGGGGCCCTGCGGAGCCCCGTGGATCCCATATGCGCCCTGGGAGGGGGTTGTCCACCACGTCACTGTGCCGCAGTGTCCCTCTGGTGCCGTGGTGTCCCCCCCTGGTGACGCAGTGTCCTGCTGTGGTGATCCCCTGGTGACACGATGTCCCCCCTGGTGACGCGGTGTCCTGCCGTGGTGTCCTGCCACAGTGTCCCCCCTGGAGATGTGGTGTTCCCCCGGTGACATGATGTCCTGGTGCCACCGTGTCCCACTGTGGTGTTCCCTGTGGTGACGTGGTGTCCCCCCTGGTGACATGGTGTCTTGCCATGGTGTCCCCCATGGTGCTGTGGTGTCCTACCACCGTGTCCCCCCTGGTGAAGCGGTGTCCCCGCTGCGTTGTCCCCCTTGGTGACGTGGTGCCTCCCAAGTGACACGATGTCCTGCAGCAGTGTCCCCCCTGGTGACGTGGCATCCTGCCGCGGTGTCCTGACGCCCTGTTCCCCCCCTGGTGACGCGGTGTCCCCCCGCAGAGCTGGAGGCGCTGAGCGCGGCGCTGCCGCGGCTGCAGGGCCCGGTGCTGGAGCTGGCGGAGGGAGCGCGGCGGCCGCTGGAGGAGCTGATGATGGAGGGGGACCTACTGGAGGTGACGCTGGATGAGGCCCAGAGCATCTGGCGGCTGCTGCAGGCCGCCCGCCCGCCCCCTCTCCCCCTCTTCCGCCTCCTCCTCGAGGTACCGGGACACCCCCAACCCCCAAAATACCCCCAGAACCCCTCAACCCCTCCCCGAGTCCCTGAAACGTCTTCGGGTCCCCCAGAAGTTCTCCAAAGCATCACCAGGACCCCAAAAACTTTTCCGTATCATCTCCAGGACCTCCCAAAATGTCCCCAAATCACCCCGAGGCTCCAGAACTTCCCTAAAGTCTGTCCTCAGGACCCCAGAACTCCCCCGAACCATCCTGGGGACCCCGGAACAACCCCAAAGTGTCCCCAGGACCACAGAACTTCTCCAAAGCGTCTTCAGGATCTCAAAACTCCCCCCAAACCATTCTGGGGACCCCAGAACCAGCCCAAAATGTCCCCAGGACCCCAAAACTGCCTCAAACCGCCCTCAGGGATCCCAGAACTGCCCTGAAACACCCCCAGGACCCCAAAACCATCCCAGAGTGTCCCCAGGACTCCAAAACATCTCTTAAGTTGACCCCTTAAAACACTTCTAAACTGCCCCGGGGACCCCAAACCCGCCCCTGTGCTGCTCTTCTTGCCCCTTTCCACCTCCTCCTCAACTGGAGGTCCCAAAATCCCCCATGAAGAACCCAAAATACCCCCCGAGGGCCCCCAAACCATCCCCACGCTGCTCCCCTTGCTCTCTTCCCCCTCCTCCTCACGATGGGGGTCCCCAAAATACCCCCCCGGGGGGCCCCGAAACTCCCCTGGGGACCCCAAAATCACCTCAGACCCCCCCCTGGGGGATCCCAAACTCCCCCTGAGAGGGGGTTCCCCCCTAATTCTTGGGGGGGGGGGGATATGTGTCACTGATGGGGTGTGTGTTTCCCCCCCCCCCCCGTTCCCAGCTGGAGCAGGCGGAGCGGCGGGGGGCTCGCGCCCGTGGCCGGGACCCCGAAAGACGTCGGAAACGCCGGGCGGAACGGGGTGACCTCCCCCCCCTGGCCAAGGAGGAGCTGGAGCCAAAGAGGAGTCGGGGGCCCGAGGGGGGGACCCCCCGGGACAGCCCCCCCCCGCCCGGCCCCCACGTCCCGGGGGTGAGTAGGAAATGGGGGGGGACAACCAATAGTTGGGGGGTGGGGTGGAGTATAGTGGGGACTCTTGGGGGGGGGGGGGGGGGAGGGGGGAGCTATGGGGTAAAATGGGGGTCCCAGGAAGAATGGGGAGGGCTATGGGGGGGTTATGGGCTATGGGGGGGGTCCCAGGAGGAGCATAGGGAGGGCTCTGGGCGGCGTGGGGGGGCCGTGGGGTAAGATGGGGGTCCTAGGAGCATGTGGGTGGGCTGTGGGGTGAGGGGGGGGGTCCCAGGAGGAACATGGGGGGGGGTTATGGGATGTCTGGGGTTCCAAGGGAGTTTTGGGGTGCAGCTAGGGGGTGTCCCTGTTTCCCCCCCCCTTAACCCCCCCCCCCCCACCATTTTACACACACCACCACCACCTTAACCCCCCCCAGGACTCGTGACGTGGACCCCCCAGCTCAGACGGATGCGCCTGCTGGTGGTGGGGACAGACTGGGGGGGGGGACGGACGGGGACGGACACACACCATGCCAGGCCCCCCCAACCCCCTTCCCCTCCCCCCGGGGTCCCCCAAACCCGCCCCCCCCCCTCCGGCCTGGTTGGGGGCGGGGGGGAGTGTGTCCCCCTCCTCCCCCCCCCCCCCCCCCGCGATGTAATTATTTGAGTTGATTTCTTTTGTATCGTTAAGCCCCGGCGGTGGGGGGGGGGGGGCGGTGGGGGGGGCACAGACACACACACACACACAGATTGGGGGGGGTCGGGGGGGTCCCCCAACCAGCACAGCCGCCCCCCCCCCCCCCCCCCCCGCGTTTTTTATAGGATTTGGGGGGGGGCGAGAAGGGGGGAGGGGGGGATTTGGGGCCCCCTACCATCCCCCACCCCCCCCTCCGCCGACACTAACAGTCTCGGGCTCTTTGTAGCGGGGCGGGGATTTGGGGGGGGGGGGCTTATTTTATTGTATTATGATTTTTTTTTATTATTATTAAACTTTGGAGGCTAAAAGGGATGTGGGTGACGGGGGGCGCACCCCGCGGCCTTACCTGCGCCGCGGGGACTGCGCATGCGCCGCGCGCGAGCGGGCACTGCGCACGGAGGCGCTTCGCCATTGGCTGCGCTCTCCGCCAATGGGCGAGCGGGGAGGGGCGAAGTTCCGGGCAGGTGGTGGTGGCGGCGCGAGGTGGCGCCCCTCACAGGTCGCGCCCGTCCGGGGGTCCACCGGTTCCTCGGCTGAGATAAGTCTGGAGGGATTCCCTCCTCTTCCTCACGCTGCCCGGAGGTAAAAATATCTTCCATCAGGTAAAAATCCACCTTTCTTGAGGTAAAAATCGCATTTTCTGAGGTAAAATCCTTTTCCCTGAGGTAAAATCCCCTTTTCTGAGGTAAAATCCACCTCCTTCAGGTGAAAAATCCTCTCCTTGAGGTAAAATCTCCTTTTCTGAGGTAAAATCTACCTCCTTGAGGTGAAAAAGCCTCTTTCCTGAGGTAAAGCCCTCTTCTGTGAGATAAACTTAACCTTTTTTGAGGTAAAAATGCCCTTTCTTGAAGTAAAGCCTTCCTCCCTGCGGTAAAACACCCCTTTTCTGAGGTAAAAACCCTTCTGTGCAAGGTAAGGTTTACCTTTCCTGAGGTAAAAACTCCGTGTACTGGGGGAAAATTCCCTTCCCTATGGTAAATCTGTCTGTCTTGAGGTAAAAACCTCCTTTTTTTGAGCTAAAACCCTCCTCTGTGAAGTAAAATTTACCTTTCATGAAGTAAACCCCCCCATTTTCTGGTGTAAAAACTGTTACTGCCTGTGGTAAACCCCTTCTCTATAAGGTAAAAGTTCCTGTTTCTGAGGTAAAAAAAATCCTTTTTCCTGATGTAAAATCCCTCTCTGTGTGGTAAATATCCCTTTGTCCTGAGGTAAAACTTTTTATTTTTGAGGTAAACCTCTCCCTCCTTTTTTTTTTAATGTGAAACCTCTCCTCTTTTTTGAGGATCTCCCCTTCTTTTTTTTCAGGAAAAACTTTTTTTTTATTATTATTTTTAGGAGAAGCCCTCCTTTTTTTTTGAGGTAAATGAGAAACATTTTTTTGAGGAACTCCCCCCCCCCCCCCCCCGAGGTAAGTGTCCCTTTTCCTGTGGAAAAAAATCCCACCTTTTTTGAGGTACCCCCTTTTTTTTCTGAGGTTTTAAGTTTTTTTGGGGGTTTTTTTTTGTTTTTTTGTTGTTTTTTTTTAAGGCGAAACCTTCCCTTTTTTGATGTAAAACTCTTCTTTTTTTGAGCTAAATCCCTCCTTTTTTTGAGGAAAAAAAGATGCCCTTTTTTTTTTTGCGGTAATCCTGTCGCTTTTTTGAGGTAAAACGTCGCTTTTTTGAGGTAAAACGTCGCTTTTTTGAGGTAAAACGTCACTTTTTTGAGGTTAAAACCCTCCTATTTTTTGAGGAAAACTCCTCTTTTTTTGAGGTAAAGCCCTCCCTTTTTTGAGGTAAAACTTTCCGATTTTTTTGAGGAAAAACTTTCCGATTTTTTTGAGGAAAAACTTTCCGATTTTTTTGAGGAAAAACTTTCCGATTTTTTTGAGGAAAAACTTTCCGATTTTTTTGAGGAAAAACTTTCCGATTTTTTTGAGGTAAAGCCCTCCCTTTTTTTGAGGTAAAACTCTTTTAAGGTAAAACCCCTCCTTTTTTTGAGGTTAAAACCTCCCTTTTTTGAGGAAAACTTTTTTTTGGAGGAAAAACCTGCCCCCTTTTGAGGAAAAAAACCCTCATTTTTTTTGAGGTAAACCCCTCCTTTATTTTGAGGGGAAAAAGAAGCTGCCTTTTTTTTTTTTTGAGGTAGAATCCTCCTAATTTTGAGGTACATCCCTCTTTTTGAGGCAAACCCCTTTTTTTGAGGTAAACCCCTCATTTTTTTTGAGGTAAACCCCTCATTTTTTTTGAGGTAATCCCCTTTTTTTGAGGTAATCCCCTTTTTTTGAGGTAATCCCCTTTTTTTGAGGTAATCCCCCTTTTCTGAGGTAAACCCCTCCTTTATTTTGAGGGGAAAAAAAAAACCTGCCTTTTTTGGAGGTAAAACCCTCCTCTTTTTGAGGTACACCCCTCCCTTTTTTTGAGGTAAAACCCCTTTTTTGAGGTAAACCCCTCGTTTTTTTTGAGGTAAACTCATCCCTTTTCTGAGGTAAACCCCTCCTCCTTTATTTTGAGGGAAAAAAATTGCCTTTTTTGAGGCAAAACCCTCCTATTTCTGAGGTACACCCCTCCCTTTCTTTGAGGTAAACCCCCTCTTTTGAGGTAAACCCCTCCCTTTTTCTGAGGTAATCCCCCTCTTTTGAGGTAAACCCCCTTTTTTGAGGTAAACCCCTCCCTTTTTCTGAGGTAATCCCCCTCTTTTGAGGTAAACCCCCTCTTTTGAGGTAAGCCCTTCCCTTTTCTGAGGTAAACCCCTCCTTATTTTGAGGAAAACCCCTCCCTTTTTTTGCGTTAACCCCCTCCTTACTTTCAAGGAAGAACCAACCGCTCTTTATTTTGCTGGGGGAAAAAAAGACAACAAACGACGAACCAACGACCTTCTTTTGTTTTATTCCTGTGACGAATTCCCCGCCCGCTCCGCGCCCGCCTACGGCCCGCCCCGCACGCACGCCATCTCGTCCGCCAGCTCCTCCTCGGCCGGCGGCCGCAGCGGCTCCTCGTCGCTGTAGACGGCGGCGGAGGCGGGGGCGGGGGCGGGGGGCGGGGGCCGCCGGCGGGTCAGCAGGTCGGCGGCCGCGCTCTCCATCTCGTCCATCGTCATGTCGCAAGCGTCGGCGATCTCGCGTTTGGCCACGGCCACGAACTTGGGGTCGCGGGCGAACAGCCCCAGTCCCTCCGAGATGAGCACCTGAGGGGGGGGGACACACGACACAGCTGACACGGGGGACGGGGTGTGACACCGCCCCCCCCCGCCATCCCTTTCCCTGTGCACTCACGGCTTCCACCAGGCTGTCGGCCGAGCCGCGGCCCAGCGCCTCCCTGGGGCCGCAGGGCCGCAGGCGGAGGGGGCCGGGGGCGCCGCGCTCCCCCAGCAACCAGCGGGAGAGCGGGGGGAGGCTGCTGCCGCCGCCGCCCCCCCCTCCCGCCGCCGGCGGCGGCCCCCCCTCCACCAGGATGAGGGGGGCGTAGAGGACGTGGCCGCGGGTGGGGGCGGCGGTGGCCCAGGCCTGCGTGGAGCCCCCCAGGCGCCAGGTCTCGGAGCTGCCGTAGCCCTGCGGGGAGCGGAGGAGTATGTCAGAGTGTGTGTGTGTGTGTAGGATGGGGGGTGACACGCCTGTCTGTGCCATGTGTCACGCGGAGTGGTGGTACCTGGGCCCGGGCGGGGCCCGAGGGGTTGTAGGTGCCCGGGATGGGCTCGTCCTCGCAGCTGCCCTGGCGCCGCAGGCACTGGATGGTGAAGGAGGGCTTCCGACCTGCGGTAAGCCCCGCCCCCTCCGTAAGCCACACCTCCCCGCATACCCTTCCCCACAAGCCCCGCCCCTCTGCAAACACGGCTTTCTTAACCCCGCACCTTCTGTGAGCCCCGCCCCGAGGAACAAGCCACACCCACTGGGCCATGCCTCTGCAAACCCCTCCCCAGAAGCCCCGCCCCCTCCCACTAAACCCCACCCCATAAGCCCAGCTCTCCCCATTCAGCAACAATCTGTGAGCCACACCCTTCCCATAACCCCACCTTCGTTGTAAGCCCCTCCCCCTAAGCCCTGCTCTCTCCCCATAAGCCCCGCCCCTCTCTAACACTGTCCTCAATAAACCCTGCCACCCCGCAAGACCCCTCCCCACAAGCCCCGCCCCCTCTTTGCAGGCCCCGCCCCTACCGGCGGGGGTGGGGGGCAGGAGCCGGCGCCTCTTGAGCTGCTGCCCTTCCAGGGCGCCGTTGTGGAGGGCGAAGTGGCGGGGGGGCAGCGGCAGCGACCCCCCCCGCGGCCCCTCCCCGGCCCAGCGCGGGGGCTGGGGGGCAGGCAGGGTCCCCAGCGGCCTGGCGGGGAGGAAGGGGGGGGGGGACAAGAAGGCGTTAGGGGACCCCATCCCACCTCACCCCACACCCCGGGGACAGGGCTGTGGGGGTACCTGTCCCCGCCCCAGCGGTGGCGGGGGGCCGGGGCCTCCAGCTCCTCTTCGTGGCTGCCGTCCCCCTGCTCCTCCCCGTCCTCGGGCGGGGCCGCCTCCTCCTGCCCCCCTTCCTCCGAGCGCCGCCTGCACACAGGGCCATGAGGACCCACATATCCACCCCACAGCGTGCGTGTGTGTGTGTGTGTGTTGTGTGTGTGTGTCCCCGTCTGTCTGTCCGTCCTACCTGCTGCCCAGGCGGTGGGTGCCGATGTGGGGAAGGGGTGCTGGGTCCTCCCCCTCGGTGGGGGCGGGGCTGGGGGCAGGTGGGGGACTGGGGGCGGAGCCGTACAGCGTCTCAGGGGCCTGTGAACAGAAGGGTGTGGCTGGGTGGGTGTGGCCTTAGTGGCAGGGTGTGGCCGGGTGGGCGTGGCCCGCGGGGCTTACGGCATAGGTCAGCTGTTGTTCTTCCTCCCGGGTGGCGTTGGGACCCTCCTCACCCTCCAGGTCGCAGCTCAGCGCCCGCCGCATTTCGGGGCCCAGCGCCTGCAGCGTCTGCAGCCCGGCCTGGGGGGGGGGGGGGAGGGGCACGGGACGGGGGGGGGGTGTGTGTGTCACAGCAGTGACACCCCCCCCCCCCCTTCCCCCACAGCCCCACCCCTCCCCCACCCACCTGCAGGGCACACTCGTTGCTGGGGCCGGCGTTGGGCCCCAACATCCCCCGCTCCTTCCGCCGCCGGAACTTGCGGAAATAGTCCTGGATGAGGAAGGTGGCGTAGAACTTGCCCACGGTGACCTCCTCCTCTGGAGGGGGGGGGGGGGAAATAGGAGACAGCATGGTCAGGGGGTGGGGGGTGGGGGGGTGTCACCCTGTGTCCCCGAGGGGTGTGGCAGGGGACAGGGGCCACTCCCTCACCCTCGGGCGGGGGGATGACCTCGTCCAGCAGTTTGGGCTTCGTCCTCTTCCAGATCTTCTTCACCACCGCCCGCAGCTCCTTGTTGGCCACGTCCAAGTTCCCTGCGGACAGGGACAGGGACACAGCAGGGAATTGGGGGGGGGGGGGGAGGTGTCCCCCACCCCGTCACACACCCCTCGGTTGGGGTGTCACACCCCCCACCCCACGTCCCAACCTTCCGTCTTGATCTTGAGGGAGGTGCGCACCAGTGCGAAGAGGGTGGCGTTGAAGGTCACCGTCCCGTCCGAATTGAGCGGCATATTCATGGCCACCAAACGCTGGGGGGGACGGGGAGAGGATGGGGGACACGCATGAAGCCCCCCCTCCCCCAAATTCCCGCCCTCCTCCCCCCGCCAGGAGCCCGGCTGACCTTGCAGGCCACGCGGTGCGGGCAGAGCTTCCCGAAGCCCAGCGGGGGCTGGATGCGGCGCAGCAGCGTCACCACATCCAGGTGCTTGATGCGGCCCCTGGGGGGTGTGTGTGTGTGAGTGTGTGTGTGTGTCACAGCGTTTGGGTGGGGTGGACGGACACCTTTGGGGGGGGAGGGGTCGGGGGTGGGGTGTCCCCCCGGGCGGGGGGTGACGGTGCCAGACCTGGCGGCGGGGTCGTACTCCGACCAGACGCGCTTGAACTCGTCGAGGTGGTGGGGGCCCAGGATGGACCAGTCCCGCGTCAGGTAGTCAAAGTTGTCCATGATGACGGCCACAAAGAGGTTGATGATCTGGGGGGAAAGGTGGGGGTCAGGGTGTGACCCCCCCCCCCTTCCCCCTCCGGGGCTGTTGCTGTGGGGCAGGAGTTTTTGCTATGGGGCAGGAGCTACGGGTCCACTGCTGGTGATTTAGGGCCGAGAGATGTTTTGGGGACCCACCAGAGAGGTGGGCTGTGGGGCAGTGCCGCCGTGGGGCGGTGCCGCCGTGGGGCTCACCAGGAAGGCGCAGAGCATGAAGAAGCTGATGAAGTAGACGATGGCGAAGTTGCTGCCGCAGGTGAACTCCTCGCCGGGCCCCGCGTCCGACTCCGGGTCGCAGCGCTTGCCCGGCAGGCTGGCCAGCATGATCTCCTGCCACGCCTCCCCCGTGGCGCACCTGCGCCCCACGCAACACCCCCACCCTATAGGGCCCCTCCGGACCCTATAGGGCTCCTGCAGAGCCCCCCCCCCCCCAACTCTATAGGGTTCTTGCCCCTATAGAAGGTGGCACAGGTCTCCTGTGGGGACTCACAGACTTCAGGAGAGCCCTATAGGAACCCCACAGGGACACTGTAGGGACTGTGAGACCCCCCACGAGGACCCCATAGGGATTCTATAAGGACCCCATAGGGACTCTGTAAGGACCCCATAGGGACTCTGTAAGGACCCCATAGGGATTGTATAGGGATTCCATAGGGATTCTATAAGGACCCCATAGGGATTCTATAAGGACCCCATAGGGATTGTATAGGGATTCCATAGGGATTCTATAAGGACCCCATAGGGATTGTATAGGGATTCTATAAGGACCCCATAGGGATTGTATAGGGGTTCCATAGGGATTCTATAAGGACCCCATAGGGATTGTATAGGGGTTCCATAGGGATTCTATAAGGACCCCATAGGGATTGTATAGGGGTTCCATAGGGATTCTATAAGGACCCCATAGGGATTGTATAGGGGTTCCATAGGGATTCTATAAGGACCCCATAGGGATTGTATAGGGATTCCATAGGGATTCTATAAGGACCCCATAGGGACTCTGTAAGGACCCCATAGGGACTCTGTAAGGACCCCATAGGGATTGTATAGGGGTTCCATAGGGATTCTATAAGGACCCCATAGGGATTCCATAGGGATTCTATAGGGATCTCAGGGAGCCACCGTAAAGACCCTGAAGGGTCCTGCCCCCAGATCCCATAGGGAGCCCAGAGATGCTATAGGGGGCCCCCGCCTGGCTCCTATAGGGACCCCAGAGACACCCCTCTTTCCCCCCCCCCCTCCAGACCCCATAGGGTCCCCCCCCCCGGTGGCCCCACCTGAAGAGCAGCAGCACGGCCTGGGGGAAGGTCTGGAAGTTGTTGTTGCGGTTGATCTGGGTCCCGTCCTGCAGCGCCACCTTCCCGAAGGTCTGTGGGGTGGGGACACGCGTGGAGGGGGGGGTGGGGGACACGGACACGCGTGGAGGAGGGGGACACTGCGGTGACACCCCGCGCCTCCCCCGGGGAGGGGCCGCGGCGCTCGCAGGAGCCCCCTCCTCACCTGCATGCCGATGACGGCGTAGATGAAGAAGATCATGGCGATGAGGAGGGCGACGTAGGGCAGAGCCTGCGGGAGACGGGGTGAGGGGGTGTCACACACCCCACCCACCCCCTCCCCGCGGTGTCACCCCCTCTCTCCGTGTGTGTGTGTCCCCTCCCCACCACTGTCCCACCTGGAAGGACTTGACGAAGGTCCAGAGCAGAGTGCGGATGCCCTCGCCCTTGGAGAGCAGCTTCACCAGCCGCATCACCCGGAAGAGGCGGAAGAAGGTGATGGAGATGCGGGAACTGTCCTCCGAGCTCTGCCGGTGACGGGGGGGGGGCGGGACACACACGGTGAGGGGTGGGACACCCCAAAACTCCCCTCTACACCCCCTCCCCGGTCCCTCGAGGACACCCCTCCCCGTACCTCACCAACGTGCCCCCCGTTCTGTCACACGCAGGCACCGCAGATGGAGGTGGATGGAGACAGACAGATGGACATGAGAACAATGGACACGAGGGGACACACACACAGAGGTGTCTGGGAACCTCCTCCTCCCCCCAACCCCCTCCCCCAACCCTGGGAACGAGGCTGGGGGTGTGTGGGGTGGGGGTGGGGAAGCGACTCACGTTGACCTCGGTGACGGCGATGTCCACCACGCTGCCCACCACGATGAGGGCGTCAAAGGTGTTCCAGGCGTCGCAGAAGTAGTGCTGCAGGCGGTGGGGCGAGGGGTGAGGGGGGGCCCCCCCCCCCTTTCCGCGTGTGACACCCCCCCACCCCCCTTGTGCGACACCCCCACCCCCTCGTGTGACACCCCCACCCCCTCGTGGGAGCCTACCCGGGGTTTGAAGGCGATGATTTTGAGCACCATCTCCACGGTGAAGAGCCCCGTGAACACCATGTTGAGGAGGTCCATCACGTAGTTGAAGGGCTTGGACTGCTCGTAGTGCTTTAAGGGGTGGTGGTGGGGGGGGACACGGGGGGTCCTTAATTGTCCCCCCGGACCCCCGCCGCGTCCCCAAGTGTCCCCAACCCCCCACCTGCACGGCCAGAGCGATGGTGTTGAGGAGGATGAGGACGAACATGATGTACTCGAAGGCGGTGGAGTTGACCATGGCCCAGACGCGGTACTGCGTGCGGTTCTTGGGGATGTAACGCCGCAACGGTTGCGCCTTCAGGGCGTACTCCACGCACTGCCGCTGCGGGGGGGGGGGACACACAGCCGGCTGCCACCCAGGAGAGCGCGCCCGGCGTCGGTGACGAGGTGTGTGCGTGTCCCAACCCCCCCCCCCTCCCGGTCACCTGGTTCTTGTCCAGCTCGCAGTTGCGGTACTCGCTCTCCCCCTGCGCCCGGAAGGTGATGATGACGAAACCGACGAAGATGTTCATCATGAAGAAGGCGATGACGATGATGTAGACGATGAAGAAGATGGAGATCTCCACCCGGTAGTTGTAGATGGGGCCCTGGTCCTCGGCGTTGGCGTCGATGGCCTTGTACAGCAGCCTGCGCGCGCACACACACACACACACACACACACACACACACCACGCGCGGCGGTCGGTGAGGTGGGGGTGTCGTTGTCACACACACCCCCCCCCCCCGTGTCCCCCCCACCCCCCAGGGACTCACGCGGGCCACCCCTCGAAGGTGGAGACGGTGAAGAGCGCCATCATGCCCGCCAGCACGTTGTCGAAGTTGAAGTCGCTGTTGTGCCACAGGCGCTCGCGCACCGACGGGTGGGAGACGTCCCCGTCCTTGTACACCAGGAAGGTGCCCCTGGGGGGGGGGGGAGGGGGCACGTCGGGGACAGCCGGGACGGGTGACACACACACACACACTCACACCCCGGCACCGCCAGCGCGGCAGGGGACACGCGGGGACACCGCGGGGACAGGGACAGGCACAGCCCACCATCGCACTGCGCGAAGAGGAAACCGCTCACGCTCACCCCGTACTCACACTCACCCCACGGTCACACTCACCCTGCGCTCACACCCACACTCGCCTCACTCACACTCACCCTCAAGACCGCACTCAACCCGCGCTCACAACCTTCAGCCACACACGCTCACACCGACAACCCACACTCGTACTCACTCAACACTCACAGCCCGTGCTTACACTCACACTCACCCTGTACTCACACTCACCCCGCGCTCACGCACTCAGCCTGCGCTCACACTCACACTCACGCTCACACTCCCCCTCCGCCCCCACTCCCCCGGTGCCGCCTGTGAGCGTGAGCGTGTGACGCACTTGCACTCCCCCGGCGTGTGTTTGGCCTCGTCGGTGCAGCTGTAGAACTTGCCCTGGGGAAAGGAAGGGGGGGGGGGGGGGGGGTCAGGGGGTCCCCATCCCCCCCCGTGGGGGGTTGGGGGGGGGGTGGGGGTGTGAGGGTGTCCCCCCCCCCCCACCTTGAAGAGCTGCACCCCGATACAGGCGAACATGAACTGTAGCAGAGTGGTGACGATCATGATGTTGCCGATGGTGCGGATGGCCACGAAGACGCACTGCACCACGTGCTGGGGGGGGGGGGGGGACGGGACACGGGGGGGGGGGTCAGCCCCGCCCCCCCCCCCAGTACCCCCTCCCAGTGCTCCCCAGTGCCCCCCAGTGCGGCACCTTGAGGCCCTTGGCGCGGTTGATGGCTCGCAGCGGGCGCAGGACGCGCAGCACCCGCAGGATCTTCACCACCGAGATGGCGCTGGAGCTGCCGCGGGACAACAGTGCTCCCAGTTCTCCCAGTCACGCTCCCAGTTCTCCCAGTCACGCTCCCAGTTCTCCCAGTCACGCTCCCACTGCCCCCAGCAACGCTCCCACTGGCATTCCTTGTACCCTCCCAGTGACTCCAGCAGCACTCCCACTGCCCCCAGAGGTGGTCCCAGTGCCTCCCAGTTCCCCCCGTGGCACTCCCAGTGCCTCCCAGTGCCCCCAGCAGTGATCCCAGAGACCCCAGTGGTTCCCAGTGCCCCCAGTGGCACTCACACTGCCCCCAGTGGTGCCCCCAGTGTCTCCCACTGCCCCATTGGTGCTCCCAGTGCCCCCATCAGGGCTCCCAGTGCCCCCATCAGGGCTCCCAGTGCCTCCCAGTTCCCTCAGTTGCACTCCCACTGCCCCCAGTGGCGCTCCCAGTGCCTCCCACTGCCCCCAGTGGTGCCTCCCAGTGCCTCCCACTGCCCCCAGTGGTGCCTCCCAGTGCCCCCAGTGCCACTCTCAGTACCTCCCACTGCCCCCAGTGCCCCCCACCGCCCCCACTGGTGCTCCCAGTGCCTCCCACTGCCCCCAGTGGTGCCTCCAGTGTCCCCAGGGGTGATCCCAGTGCCTCCCAGTGCCACTCCCAGTGCAGCTCCCAATGCCTCCCACTGCCCCCATCAGTGCTCCCAGTGCCTCCCAGTGCCCCCAGTGCCATTCCCAGTGCCCGCAGTGGTGCTCCCAATGCCTCCCACTGCCCCCATCAGTGCTCCCAGTGCCTCCCAGTGACCCCAGTGCCATTCACAGTGCCCGCAGTGGTGCTCCCAATGCCTCCCACTGCCCCCATCAGTGCTCCCAGTGCCTCCCAGTGACCCCAGTGCCACTCCCAGTGCCCGCAGTGGTGCTCCCAATGCCTCCCAGTGCCCCCATCAGTGCTCCCAGTGCCTCCCAGTGCCCCCCCCCGCCCCCCCAAGCTCACTGGATGCCGAAGGAGATGAGGGAGACGCCGACCACCAGCAGGTCGAGGAGGTTGAACCAGTTGCGGCAGAAGGAGCCTTTGTGCAGGAAGGCGCCGAAGGCCGTCATCTGGGGGGGGGCCGGGGGGGGGAGAGGGGAGGGGGTGAACCCCAAAATCGGGGACACCCCTCCCCCTTCCTCAGGACCCCCCCAAAACCCCCTTCTCCCCCCCCTCCCCCCCCCCCCGGCGCACCTTGAGCAGGATCTCCACGGTGAAGATGGAGGTGAAGGCGTAGTCGAAGTAACCCAAAATCTGGAGGGGGGGAGGGGGGGGGGAAAGGGGGTGACCCCAACACCCCCCAACCCCCCCCCGACCCCCCCCAGTTCCTCCCAGTTCCCCCCAGTCCCTCCCAAACCCCCGCCCCCCCCCCCAACACCCCCCTCCCCCAGTTCTTCCCATTTCTATCCCCCACTGAGCCCATTCTCAGTGTCCCCCATGTGGCTCTGCTTCACCCCCCCCCCCCCCCCCCGCCACCGCCCACCCCTCCCAGTTCGGCCCAGTTCAGCCCAGTATCCCACGTGGTTGCGGGGGGAGTGGGCGCGGACGGGGTCCTCGGCGGCCAACGAGACGCTGCTGAGGATGATGAAGACGAGGATGAGGTTGGTGAAGACGTGGTGGTGGATGAGGGCGTGGCACCGCACCCGCAGCCTGCACCAGTGCTCCCAGTTACTCCCCTCGCCCTCCCAGTTTACCACCACTCCCAGGTCACACCCCCCACCCCACCCCCCACCCCACCCCGCGGAAGGTTCCCCCATCCCAGTTAGTCCCAGTTCCCTCCAGTTTGCCCAGTCCCCACCCTGTGCCATCCTCCCAGCCTTCCCAGTGGCCCCAGTCCCCTCACCCTTCCAGTCCCAGTGCTCCCAGTAGCCCCAGTTTGTGCTCCCAGTCTCCACAGTGTCCCCAGTACCCCCAGTGTTCTTAGTATCCCCACTCCCAGTTCTCCCAGGCCTGCAGTATCCCCAGCCCCAGTCCTCCCAGTGCCCCAGCTCCTCCGGGGCCAGCGCTCCCAGTTTGTGTTCCCAATCCCAGTGTCCCGTCCCCTCAGCCCCAGCCCTCCCACCCCAGTGCTCCCAGTCCTCCCAGTTTGCATCCCCAGTCCCAGTGTCCCATCCCCTCAGCCCCAGCCCTCCCACCCCAGTGCTCCCAGTCCTCCCCGTTTGCATCCCCAATCCCAGTGTCCCATCCCCTCAGCCCCCGCCCTCCCATCCCAGTGCTCCCAGTTTGTGTCCCCAGTCCCAGTGTCCCATCCTCTCAGCTCCAGCCCTCCTACTCCAGTGCTCCCAGTCCTCCCAGTTTGCATCCCCAATCCCAGTGTCCTGTCCCCTCAGCCCCTGCCCTCCCACCCCAGTGCTACCAGTTTGCATCCCCAATCCCAGTGTCCCATCCCCTCAGCCCCAGCCCTCCCACCCCAGTACTCCCAGTCCTCCCAGTTTGCATCCCCAATCCCAGTGTCCCGTCCCCTCAGCCCCAGCCCTCCCATCCCAGTGCTCCCAGTTTGCGTCCCCAGTCCCAGTGTCCCATCCTCTCAGCCCCAGCCCTCCCACCCCAGTGCTCCCAGTCCTCCCAGTTTGCATCCCCAGTCCCAGTGTCCTGTCCCCTCAGCCCCCACCCTCCCACCCCAGTGCTCCCAGTACCCCCAGTTTGCATCCCCAATCCCAGTGTCCCATCCCCTCAGCCCCCGCCCTCCCACCCCAGTGCTCCCAGTTTGCGTCCCCAGTCCCAGTGTCCCATCCTCTCAGCCCCAGCCCTCCTACTCCAGTGCTCCCAGTCCTCCCAGTTTGCATCCCCAATCCTAGTGTCCTGTCCCCTCAGCCCCTGCCCTCCCACCCCAGTGCTCCCAGTACCCCCAGTTTGCATCCCCAGTCCCAGTGTCCTGTCCCCTCAGCCCCCGCCCTCCCACCCCAGTCCTCCCAGTGCTCCCAGTCCCCCCCCTCACGGGTTGGTGCTGCTCAGCAGGAAGAAGGCGCTGCCCTCGGGGATCGGCACCACTTTGGTTTTGGGGGGGTCCTCCAGCGGCTCCAGACGGGGCCCCCCCAAACTGTCCCGCTCCCCCCCCGCCTCCTCGTCACCTGCAGGGGACACCGCCACCGTCACCCCCCACAGAACCCCCCCCCCCCCACGGCCGCACAGGTAACGCTCACCTTCCTCACTCCCCTCCTCCTCCTCTTCCTCCTCCTCCTCCTCCTCCGGCTGATCCCCCTCAACCTGTGGGGGGGAGGGGGGGGGGGGTGAGTGTGCAAGGGGGGTGCGCGCTTTGGGGGGGGCACCCCCCGCTCACGCTCACCTTCACGCTCACGTCCTGACTCCCCGCGCCGCCGTCCGCCTCCCCCGCCTTCTCCCTGGGGTTGTTTTTTTTTTGGGGGGGGGAACACACAAAAAAAAAAAAAGGGGGGGGGGTGGTGTCAGGCAGAGGACGCGGTTGTCCCAGTGTCACCCCCCAACCCCCCCCCCCCAAAAAAAAAAAGGGACCCGGGTGTCCCGGCTCACTTTTTATCGGCCCCCGAGTTGATGTTGTCACCGTCGGCCAAATTGTCGACGGCGATGGCCAAGAAGACGTTGAGGAGGATGTCTGCGGGGAGAAACGGGTTAACCAGTGCTCCCAGTATCCTCCCAGTGCCCTCCCGCTTCCCCTCTCTCCATGGGTTCACTCCCGCTCCCCCCCTCCCCTCCCCACCGCCGCCACTTCTCATTCCCGCCCTCCCCCACACCACCTCCCCAGTCACCCCGCTCCCAGTCCCTCCCAGTTACCCCGCTCCCAGTCCCTCCCAGTTACCCCGCTCCCAGTCCCTCCCAGTTACCCCGCTCCCCGCTCCCAGTCCCTCCCAGTATGCCCACGCACAGTTCCCGCAGATGAAGAGGATGACGAAGTAGACGCAGACGAGCATCCCGGGGAAGACGGGGCCGCCGTAGGCCATGATCCCGTCGTACATCACCGCGTTCCAGTCCTCCCCCGTCAGGATCTGGGGGGGTCACCCCAAAACCTCAGCGTCCCCCACCACCACCCCAGTACACCCCTCCCAGTGCTCCCAGTACACCGTCACCTCCCAGTCGTCCTCCTCCCTCAGGGCGCAGCGCTGCCCCGGAGTGACTATGGGACGGTGAGGGGACGGGATTTGGGGTCTCCCCAGGGGTTTTGGGGACCCCCCCATAGATTTTGAGTCCCCCCCCCGAGTTTTGAGTTTCCCCCCCCCGAGTTTTGGGGTGTCCCCCCCCCCCGAGTTTCCAGGACCCCCCCATGGATTTTGGATTCCCCCACAGGTTTCGGGGTGTCCCCCTGGGTTTCCAGGTCCCCACACGGCTTTCGGGGTCCCCCACGTTTCTTAGGATCTCCCCAAAGCTTTCGGGGACCTCATCAGATCTCAAGGTCCCCTACGGATTTTGGGTTCCCCCCCCCTATGGGATTTCAGGGTCCCCCTATGGGTTTTGGGGTCTCCCAATGGGTTTTGAGGTCTCACGATGGGTTTTGGGGTCTCCCCACCGCTTTTGGGATCTCCCCACGGGGTTTCAGGGTCCTTCCACGGGGTTTCAGGGGCCTTCCGTGGGGTTTCATGGGCCCTCCACGGGTTTTGGGGTCCCCCCCCCTGGATTCCAGGCTCCCCCCGCTGGGTTTTGGGGTCGGACTGCTGGATTTTGGGGTCTGTCGTCCCCCCCCCTCCCCCCCTCGCTGGATCTGGGGGTACCTGGAAGACGGTGAGCAGCGCCTGCGGGAAGGTGTCGAAGGTGCTGCGCTTGGTCTGGGTCTCGTCGAAGCTGAAGCGTCCCCCGAAGAGCTGCATGCCCAGCAGGGCGAAGATGATGATGAAGAGGAAGAGGAGGAGCAGGAGGGAAGCGATGGACTTCATGGAGTTCAACAAAGAGCCCACCAGGTTGCTCAGCGACGCCCAGTGCCTACGGGGACAGCGCCCTTACCGGGAGAAGCGGCAAAAAGGACCACCCGATGCGGGGGGGGGTCGACGGCGTCACGGCGGGTTGTCCCCCTCACCTGGTGACTTTAAAGACGCGGAGGAGGCGGACGCAGCGCAGGACGGAGATGCCCAGGGGTTCCATGGCGCCCCGTTCCACCAGCGCCGTCTCCAACACGCCGCCGCACACCACGAAGCAGTCGAAGCGGTTGAAGAAACTGGCGAAGTAACAGGCGGGGCCCAGGGCGTACAGCTTCAACACCATCTCGGCGGCGAACAACGACAGCAGCGCCTTGTTGGCGTAAGCTTTTAAGGAGGTGGGGGGGAACCCAAGCGTCTGGGAGGTGTTAAAGGACACCCCCCCTCCCAAAAAAAAATAAAATTTGGGGGTGTTAAGGTTCGGGGAGGGGTCGTACCTTGGGTTTGGGTGAGCCACGGGGGTTGGCCGTGGTGCTCGGAGGCGATGGTGAGGGTGTTGAGGAAGACCAAGAGGAGGACGGTCCAGTAGAAGGAGACGGATTTCACCGCCCCGCGGCAGCGCCGGCGCCACAGGCGGTTCAGGCGGCGCAGGCGGCGGCTGTAGTGGGAGGGGTGGATTTGGGGCGGGGGGGGGGGGATACAGGTGGTTTCGGGGGTACAGGAGGATGGTGGTATTTTGGGGAGAGGAGATGGGGGGAGGTTGCAGAGAACCCACGTCAGGTGGGAGGTGGGGGAGGATTTGGGGGGGCCCCCCTCCCCCCCAACTTTTCACCCCCCACTCACCAGAATTTCGTCTTCGCCATTTTGCCCCTGGGGAGGGGGGAAAAGTGCAAAGTTATCCCAAAATTGGGGGGGGGGGGGGGAAGGGAGAGATGAGGGGGAGCGGGGTGCCCTGTGGCCATGGGGGGGGGTGTTTGGGGTCTCTGGGGGGGGTTCAGAGGGGTGTTGGGGTCCTGGGGGGGGGGGGTTTAGGGGTCCCTGTGGCAATGGGGGGGGGGTGGGGGGCAGAGGGGTGCTGAGGTGGGTGTTGGGGTGCTGGGGGGGGGCTTAGAGATATTGGAGAGATGGGGGGGGTCCCAGAGTCAGTTTTGGGGTGCTGGGGGGGGGGCAGGGATCGGTGGGGGGGGTCTCAGCATCAGTGTTGGGCTCTGGAGTGGGGGGGGGGGGCAGGAGGATTGTAGGGAGCCGGGGGGGCTCTAAGGGTCAGTTTGGGGGTCCCAGGGATCTGCAGAGGGGGGTCCCCAGGGACTGTGGGAGGTACTGGGGGGTTGGGGGGGGGGGCGAGGAGGGTCTGGGGGGGCTGTGGGGGGGGTTGCGGCCCCCCCCATTTCATCACCCACAGGCAGCGGTCACAGGCGGTGGGTTGCGCCTCCTCCTCGCCCACCGTTTCGGTGTTCACCGAGGTGGTCTCGCTGCCGGGCAGGCTGGCTGGGGTGGGGGTCAAAGGTCAGTGCTGTGCGGTGAAGGGGACACACACACACACACACACACACACACACACACACACACACGCGCGGCACCCCAACATCGGGGGGACCCCCGGGGGGGGTCGTTACCGTGGGTGTCGGTGGAGTGACTGGCGTGTCGCAGCCACTTCAGCCGCGGTTTGCGCTTCCCCATGAGGTCCTCGGCGGTCAGACCTGCGGGTTTGGGGGGGTCCGAAAAGGTTTTGGGGCGCTGCGGATATTTTTTTGGGGGGGGTGGGGTGTCCCCAAGCGCTTACGGTGCTTCTCGTGTTCCCCTTCGTCCTCGTCGCCCTCCAGCTCGGCCTGGGTGATCCAGTCCATGTAGCCCCGGAGATCTTCCTCCAGCTGCTGCTTCTCCCTCAGCTTCTGGAAGTCTCCGCGGGCCTTCGCCTTCTCACGCTCCTTGGAGAATTCCCTTTTGGGGAGGGGGGGCGGGGGCAGACATGCGTGACGCACCCTCCTGACACGCTAACGACACGCTAACGACACGCTAACGATGCCCTCACCCGCTCAGCACCCCCAACACCAAGTTGAGGACGAAGAAGGAGCCGAAGATGACGAGGCTGACGAAGTAAATCCAGGGCAGCTCGTGACCCATCGCGTCCTGCATCTGTGGGGAGGGGGTGACACGGAGGGGGCGGGGCAGATTTTGGGGTGACGCGGCGTTAAGGGGGGGGGTTGTGGTGGTGGTGGGGGACACCCTAAATCCCTAAATCCACCCCTCAGCGGCGCGTGGGGTGATGTGAGTGACGCCCCGTCGGCGCAGTGCGCCCCGGTGAGGATTTTAGGGGGCTGAAGGAGGGAAGAGAGGGGTGGAGAGATTTTGGGGGGGGGGGGAGGGAGTGTTAACAGGATTTTTGGGAGGGGGGGGGCTCACCCAGTAGAGGACGTCGGTCCAGCCCTCCATGGTGATGCACTGGAAGACGGTGAGCATGGCGAAGAAGAAGTTGTCGAAGTTGGTGATGCCGCCGTTGGGTCCCTCCCAGCGGCCGCGGCACTCGGTGTTGTTCTGCAGACAGGCGCGGCCGTGCCCCGAAAAAGCGCACGGGGAGGGGTCGTCCTCCGACTCCAGGTCTGGGGGGGGGGGAGGGGGGACACACACCACCCCCAAAATTATGCTTGGGGCTGGGGGGGGGGGGGGCAGCACCCCTAAAATGGGGTTTTGGAGGGGTTGTGGGGTGTTACGGGGGGGGGTGGCGGGGTGTTATGGGGGATGCTGGTGAGCAGAAGGATGGAGGGGACAAAATTGGGGTGCGGGGGGGGGACGTTGGGTCATGGGGGGGTTCAGAGGGTCTAAGGGAGGGGGTCAGGGTTTGGGGGGGCCACAGGGTGTTGGGGGGGCAACTGCCTTAGCTGGGGGGTCACTGTGGGGGTCCTGGAGGGGGTCTCAGGGCCTCTAATTGGGGGGGGGGGGGGGGTCGGGGTGCCCCAAGTGCCTTTGCTGGGGTGTCGCTGGGGTTGGGGGGGGTCCTGGGGGGGTGTCTCAGGGTTTGGGGGGGGGTGGGGGGGCTCTGGGCCTGTAAGAGGGGGTCTCAGGGTGTTGGGGGGGGGGGGGGGCAAGTGCCCCCCCTGGGATGTCACTTGGGGGGCAGGAGGGGGTCCTGAGGGAGTTTGGGAGACCCGAAGGAGTGTCTGAAGGTTTCGGGGGGGGTCCAAGTGCCCCTCCTGGGGTGTCACTCGGGGGGAGGGGGGAACTCAGAGCACGGGACCCCCAAATGCCTTTCAGTGAGGGACTCCCGATTCCTCAGGGGGGGTCCGCTGGGGGGGGAAGGGGGGGGGGGGAAGGGACACGGTGCGGTGTGTGTGTCCCCCTCCCCTCTTTTTACCGGATCCGATGAAGAAACAGGTCTTGTGCATGCGGCCGATGAAGAGCTCGAGGCCGATGATGGCGTAGATGATGATGACGAAGAGGACGAGGAGGGCGATGTGCAGCAGCGGCACCATGGCCTTCATGATGGAGTTGAGGACGATGTGGAGACCTGCGAGGGGAGAAGAGGAGGAAGGAGGGGCTGACCGGGGTGGGGTGGGCAAAAACCGTGATATTCCCCCCAAAAGCGATCTCACTGGGGACGCCGGAGACGAGGCGGAGGGGCCGGAGGACGCGGAAGGCGCGCAGGGCTTTGACGTCGAAACCCCCCGGTTTGCCGCTCATGTGGTGGGCTTCGCCGGGTTTGTGGGACGCCTGTTCCAGGATGACGCTGAAGAGCCTGAGGGGGAGATTTTGAGGAAGGAAGAGGGGTTGGGGGGGGGGGGTGGGGGTCACTTGACCGTTTCCCCCCTCCCTCGGGGACAATTCCTCACCCCACGATGACGATGACGAAGTCGAGGAGGTTCCAGCCATTGCGGATGTAGGCGCTGGGGTGCAGGACCAGCCCGTAGGCGATGATCTTCAGGAAGGTCTCCACCGTGAAGATGATGAGGAAGACGTACTCCACTTGTTCCTGGAAGTGGGGGGGGGGGGGTTAAAGGGGGGGAATTGGGGGGGGGACGGGACTCAGGGATGTCCCACCCCCATAACCCCCCCCTCAGGGGCTCGGTGGGGTGTCCCAGCCCCCCCTTCTCCCAGGGGATGAGGACATCTGGGGCCACCACCCACGCCGGTGTCCCACCACCCTTCCCCGCCTCCCCTTCTCCTCAGGGACAAGGGTCGGTGGCATTTGGGGACACCCCCCACCCCCCCAAAACCCTTCCCAGCATCCCCTTCTCCCGGCACCCAGGCATTCGGGATCGGCTAAGCCGGGATTAGCGCCCACCCCGGCGCCGGGTAAGCGGCTTAAGGCAACGGCACACGCGTGTGCCGGGGGGACACGTGTGGTACGCGCTTCGGGGGACCCATCGGGTGACACTCTGCCACCCCACAGACACCCCCCTCCCCCAAAATGTCCCCTCCCAGACACCCCCTCTTCACCCCACAGACACCCCAACAATCCCCACCGAGGGGAAACCCCCACATTCCCTTCGTTAAGTGGCGACGTTGTCTCTTAACGAGTTAAACCAGCAGCTGACTGGGACCAGTTAAGGACTGGTGAAAGAATGGGGGTGCCCCCTCTTTTTTGGGGGGGGGGGGGAGGGGGACGAAGGGAAATTGGGGGTGCTCACCAGGTTGTGGTTGGCGGCGTTGGAGTCATCCTCGGGGAAGGGGATGTAGACCCCCAGGGCCACGCAGTTGGCGAAGATGGTGGCGAGGATGAGGATGTCGAAGGGTCTGGAAGGCAAAGGGGGGGAGAAAGCATAGGGGGGGGGGGGCTGCTCCCCACAGTCTCGTGCCCCCCCCCCCCAATCCACTGCCGCCCCCCAAAAAAACCCCCCACTCACTTCCACTCCACGATGCTGATGGCCGCCCGGCGGATGGGGTTGTTGAGGCGGAGGCAGAAGAGGGCGCGGGGGGAGCGGTGGACCCCCCCGGAGCCCTGACCCTTGTGTTTGGTGTGGGGGGGACGTCGGTGACGTTGACCCGGGGGGGTCCCTCCGCCTGCCGGACCCCCGTTGCTTTCCCCTACCGGCCACCCCAAGGGCTGACCCATGGCCTCGGTGAAGGACGGCAGCCCCTTGGGGGGGCCTGAAGGGGGGAGGGGATACGGTCAAGGACCCCCCCAAACCCCTCCTGGAGCCCCCCAAACCCCCCTGAACCACCTCTCCCCCAAAGCCCCCCAACCCCGGCCCCCCCGGACACATAGGGACCACCCCTGAACACCCACATTCCATAGAACGGGGACCCCCCCTCCATATCTCATTGTGACCCCCCCCTTTGAGCCCTCACTTCTTCCCGAGGATCCCTTCTGAGACCCCCCCAAACCCTCCTGAACCCCATCCCCCCTCCCCATCCCCCCCTGGACACAGGGGGGCCACCCCTGAAGACCCACATCCCATCAACCAGGGACACCCCCTTCCCCCCCCCCCCCATCTCATTTGGGACCGCCGTATCTCATTGCCCCCCCCCGTACTCTTGGGGACCCCCATATCTCATCAGAGACGACCCCCCCCCCCCTAAATACCCACTTCTTCTTTCCAAGGACCCCCATATTTTGCCCCCGGACTCACCCTCTCCGTTCTCCTCCGACTCCGACATGGCAAAAGGCGTCCAGGGGGTTGTTTCTGGAGGTCAGGGGGTACCTGTAGGAGATTGGGGGGGAGTATTTTAGGGGTGTCTGGTGGAATTGGGGTACCTTAAGGGTATCTACAGAGCCAGGAGAGGGTGTTCGGATGTTCTGAGGGACTTTCAGGGGGATTTGGGGGACCTGTTGGGGTTTGGGGGCATTTAGGGGATATATAGGGTGTATCTGAGGAGAGTGAGGGGATTTTGGAGGGGGTGGATACTTGGGGGTGGGAGATATTTGGGGGGAGGGGGTATATAGGGGGGGGTTAGGGGTGTTCAGGGGGTTCTGTGGGTGCTGGGGTAGGTCCCGGGCCCTCCCCCCGGCTCGTCCGGCAGCCCCCCGGCTCGTTACTGTCGGGAGATTAAGGGCTTAACGAGGGCGTGTGCCAGAGTACGGGGAAGGCAGCGCTGCCCACGTGCCGGGGCACACGCGTGTGGATTGGGGGGGGGGGGGGGGGGAAAGGCTGTGACACACACTTATGTGGGGGCACAGATGTGTCACACGTGTGGCAGAGGGAATGAGGACGGGGCACACGCGTGTGCAAGGGACACGCTGCCACCACTTCTTACCTCAGCCGCCCCCTGTGCCCCGCGGACGCCGTTTTCTGCCTCACTGACCCCAAACAGGGGCAGTTTCCCCCTCAGCCTCCCCCCCCCCCAGCTGCCATTTCCCCCCCTCGTCACCCCTCACACCCCACAGGTGCCATTTTCACCCTCAACACCCCTCACAGGCGCCATTTCTCCTTCATCACCCCTCACAGAACACTATTTCCCCTCCTCACGGGCTCTGTTTCCCCCCTCAAACCCCACAGGCACCATTTCCCCCTCTATCCCCCCTCACGGGTGCCTTTTCCCCCTCAGCCACCCCTCACACCCCACAGGCGCAATTTTGCTCCTCAGCTACCCCTCAAGTGTGCCATTTTCCCCCCCTCATCATCCTTCACAGATGCCACTTCCCCCCTCACCACCACATCAAACCCCACAGGCACCATTCCCCCTCAGCCGCCCCTCACAGGACATCATTTCCCCCCTCAGCCACCCCTCAAACCCCACAGGTGCCATTCCCCCTCAGCCGCCCCTCACAGGACACCATTTCTCCCCTCAGCCGCCCCTCACTCCCCACAGGCGCCATTCCCCCTCAGCTGCCCCTCACAGCCACCATTTCCCCCCTCAGCCACCCCTCACACCCCACAGGTGCCATTCCCCCTCAGCCGCCCCTCACAGGACACCATTTCCCCCCTCAGCCGCCCCTCACAGGACACCATTTCCCCCCTCAGCCACCCCTCACCCCCCACAGGTGCCATTCCCCCTCAGCAGCCCCTCACAGGACACCATTTCCCCCCTCAGCCGCCCCTCACTCCCCACAGGCGCCATTCCCCCTCAGCCGCCCCTCACAGAACACCGTTTCCCCGCCTCACGGCCGCCATTTTCTCCCCTCAGCCGCGCCTCGCGCCCCCTCAGTTTCCCGCCTCAACCGCGCCTGGTGCCGCCTACAACTCCCAGCGTGCCCCGCGCGGGGCCCCCCTCACCCAATGACTACAACTCCCGGCGTACCCCGCGCGCGGGAGGGCGGAGCTCAGCCTCGGTTCCGCGGCGGGCCCCGCCTCACGTGACTCCTCGCGGGGCTGCGGGGGGGCGCGGGAGAGTCGGGGTGGTTCGTCGTCCCGTCCCCGTCCCGTGTCGCCCCCCACCCCCCCCACCCCGGTAGGATTTGGGGGACCCCCCCCCCGACCACCCCCCCCCCCCCAAACATGGAGGAGGTGGATAAGATCCTGATCCACTCCCTGCGGCAGGCGGGGACGTGAGTGGGGATGGGGGGGGGGGCGATTTGGGGGGGGGGGGGCGGATTTTGGGGGGACCCTGAAGACTTTTGGGGGGGGGGGCGTCCTAAGGAGTTTTGGGGGGGGGGATCTGGGGGTGTAGGGGGGTCATTGGGGGGGCCCCTATGGAATTTGGGGGGGGGAGGGTTAGGGGTGTAGGGGGAACCCCTAATAGGTGGGGGGGGGCCCTGAGGAATTTGGGGGGGGGCCTGGCAGGTTTGGGGGGGTCATTGGGGGGGCCCCTATGGAATTTGGGGGGGGGGGGCTAGGGGTGTAGGGGGAACCCCTAATAGGTGGGGGGGGGCTGAGGAATTTGGGGGGGGGGGCCTGGTATGTTTGAGGGGGGACATTGGGGGGCAGGTCTAAGGAATTTGGGGGGGTCTGGGGGTGTAGGGGGGGTCCTAAGGAATTTGGGGGGGGGGGGAACCCTGGTAGGTTGGGGGGGGGTCATTGGGGGGGGGTTAAGGCATTTGGAGGGGTCTTGGGGGGGGCCCTAAGGAATTTGGGGGGGCCCTAAGAAATTTGGGGGGGGCCCTAATGGTAGGGGGGACCCTACTAGGATTGGGGGGGGGACTAAGGAGTTTTGGGGTGGTCTGGGGGTGGGGGGGGGGCCCTAAGGCATTTTGGGGGGGGGGGGTGTAAACCTGGGGGCATTTTTTGGGGGGTGGGGGGTTCCCCGGGGGCCAGAAGCAATTTTAGGTGAGATTTGAGATGGGGGGGGGGGGGGGGAGGATTTTGGGGCGCCTGGAGATGTGTGGGTGACACCTATGTGTGTGTGTGGGGTCAGGATTATTTTTGGGGGGGGGGAGGGGGGGGGCGCCCTGAATTTCCCGTGTGTGTCATTCCAACCTCCCCCCCCCCCCCCCCAAAAAAAAATAGGGCAGTGCCCCCCCAGGTCCAGAGCGTACGGGATTTCTCCCCGGAGCTGGTGGTGGAGGCGGCCGTGCGCTGCCTGCGAGCCGTGCGCCCCGCTTTGGGGGCCCCCCTCAGCCCCCTCCTGCCCCCCGGCATCTCCGCCCGCTTCCGACTCGCTTCCGACTTGGCCGCCGCCTGCCAGGTACCAACCCCCCCCCCCCCAAAAAAAAAAAAAAATTTGGGGGGGACACACACACACACATAACAATCCCCCCTCGCTCTCCCCACCGGCAGCTGGGACTTGGGGGGGGCGATGTGGGGCTTCTCAATTTTGGGTACCGCCCGCAAAGCTTAAACGAGGGGGGCTTTAAAAATTTTGGGGTGACTCATGACCCCCCCCCCCCCCCCCCCAGGAGTTGGGATTTGGGGGCGACGTGGGGTACCAGACCTTCCTCTACAGCTCCGAGCACGACACCCGTCGCCTCCTCCTCTTCCTGGTGGAAAAACTGCCGCGGGACGAGAGCGAAAGAGGGGCTGAACCCCCCGGTAAGGATTTAAGGGGGGGGGGGGGGTCTGTAGGGTTTTGGGGGGGGGGGTCTGACCCATCTTTTTTGTCCCCTCCCCCCCCCCCCCCCCCCCCCCTTCCCCCCAGGGAAATCGGGGGCTTTGCTACGGGCCATCGGCGCCCGCATCCAGGAGCAGTTGGGGACCCCCTGGGTGCCCCCCGCTTGCCGCCCCCCCCGGCTGCAGCGCCTGCAGGTGAGTTTTGACGCCCCCCCCCCCCTTAATTTGGAGATGGGGGGGGGCTAATTAACTGATTAATTAACTCCAGGGAACAAGTCGGCTGCACCCCTTCGCTACGTGCCCCCTGGTTCTGCCCCAAAGCGGGGGGCCGCCAGGTAAGGGGGGGGGGGTGGAAATTTGGGGGGGTCTTTTTATTTTTGGGGGGGGGTGGGTGGGTGTGTGCTCACCCTTGTTGCCCCCGCAGAGCTACAGGAGTATTTTGGGGGGGTTGCCCCCCCCGTGCCGGCACAGCCCCCCGTTTCGGTCAGGACCCCCCCGGCTTTGCTGGAGACCCACGCTGCCCAGCTCAGCGCCCGCCACGACTGGGAAGCCGAGTGGGGGGGCCCCGGCCTGGCCTCCCGCCTGCCCCCCCAGGTGAGAAGAAACCCCCCCCCCCCCCCCCCCATCCACGTGGGGGGGGGTCTCCAGGGGTCCCCAGGACTTGGGGGGGGCCCTGTGGGTCCCCCTCTTCTCACCCCCAGGACTTTGGGGGGGGGTGTTGTCTGTGATCCCTTTCCCTGAGCGTGGGGGGGGGGGGGGTGTCCAGGGGCTCTTTTGGGGGGGTCCTTGT
The DNA here is from genome assembly GCF_965231255.1 of Vanellus vanellus. Lineage (NCBI taxonomy): Eukaryota > Metazoa > Chordata > Aves > Charadriiformes > Charadriidae > Vanellus > Vanellus vanellus. The sequence goes on along the minus strand of NW_028128642.1, from coordinate 6,750 downwards.
GGGTCTGACCCCCCCCCCAGCAGTATGGGGGGGCTGTGGGGGCCTTTAGGGGTCTGTTTTGGGGGGTCTTTGTGGGTCTGACCCCCCCCAGCAGTATGGGGGGGCTGTGGGGGCCTTTAGGGGTCTGTTTTGGGGGGTCCCTGTGGGTCTGACCCCCCCCAGCAGTATGGGGGGGCTGTGGGGGCCTTTAGGGGTCTGTTTTGGGGGGTCTTTGTGGGTCTGACCCCCCCCCAGCAGTATGGGGGGGCTGTGGGGGCCTTTAGGGGTCTGTTTTGGGGGGTCCCTGTGGGTCTGACCCCCCCACTTTTTCTTCCTGCCCCCCCCCCCCAGGAATACGTGGGACGGAAGCGCCTCCGCGCTCGGCTCCGGGCCCTGGAGCCCCTGCGCCAGGCGTGCCCCCCCCGACCCCCCCCGGGCCCCCCCCCGGGACCCCTGGATTCCTCTTGGCTCCAAGAGACTTTTGGGGCCGGGGGGGCCGGGGGGGCCCTACCCAAAGGGTCCCGTTTCACCCGCACCCAGCACCTGACCCACGAGCAGGTTGGGGGGGGGGGCGGGGGGGGCTGCTGGAGGGTTAGGGGTTATTTTTGGGGGGGTGGGAGGTAGTTTGGGGGGGCTGTGAGGTTTTGGGGGGGTTGTGGGTTGGTTTTGGGGGGGCTCTGAGGTTGTTTGGGGGGGCTGTGGGTTGTTTTGGGGGGGCTCTGAGGTTTGGGGGGGTTGTGGGTTGGTTTTAGGGGTCTGAGAGGTGGTTTTGGGGGGGTTGTGGGTTGGTTTTGGGGGGCTCTGAGGTTGTTTGGGGGGGCTGTGCGTTGTTTTGGGGCGGCTCTGAGGTTTGGGGGGGTTGTGGGTTGGTTTTGGGGGGGCTCTGAGGTTGTTTGGGGGGGCTGTGGGTTGGTTTTGGGGGGCTGAGAGGTTGTTTTGGTGGGGGTTGGGGGGGCTTCGGGAGGGCTGGGGGTTGTTTTTAGGGGGCTGGTGGTGGGGGAGTGTTTTGGGGGTGCGCCCCCCCCCTCCCCCCCCTTTTTTGGGATCTGACCTGCTGCGGGGTCTCATCCCGCAGGACCCCCAAATTCTGCTGCAGCAGATCCAGGCGGCCGCCGAGACCCTGCACCCCTCCAAGAGCCCCGAGGAGGTGAGGGGATGGAAGGGGGGGGGGGGGGAAATCGGGACTCGTTCACTCTGGACCCTACTGATGGCTCTATCAGGTGGACGTTCACTCTGGACCCTACTGATGGCTCTATCGGGTGGGCGTTCACTCTGGACCCTACCGATGGCCACATTTAGAAGGGGTTTTCCCCCCTCCCCACCCCCCCCACCCCCCCCCGCAGGACGCAGGGGCACGCCAGGCCAGCGAGGAGGCCGCCTTGGAGGAGACCCTGGCCCGGCTGGAGGCCGAAATCGAAGGCTGCCGCAAGGAGGTGCGGGACGCCCAGCTCAGCCTCACCCAGGTGGTTGCCAGCGGGGAGATTAAAGGGGGGCGGGGGGAGGTCTGGGGGGGGTTTTGGGGGTCCCCTGATGACGCGTGACCCCCCCCCGAAGGCGGAGGCGGAGGTGCAGCAGGGCCGGCTGGCGCTGGGGGGGCGGGAGGACGCCCTGAGGCTGAAGGCGCGGGCGGTCGAGCTGCTGCCGGATGCTCACAACAACATGGCCAAACTGCAGGTGAGGGTCCCCGGAGGGGGGGGGGCGGAAAGGGTTTTGGGGGGGGGGGGGCGGGTGTTCTTTTGGGGGGTAGAAGGGTTTTTTTTGGGGGGGCGGAAGTCTTTTTTTTTGGGGGGAGGTTGTGAGGCTGTTTGAGGCTGCAGCGAGCGTGGGGAGAGAGGGGTTTCCGGGGTGTACAACTGCCCCGGTGGCAGAAGTGAGGGGTGGGGAGGTGGTATCTTTTTGGGGGGGGGGGGGAGGGGTTGGGGAAGCGGTTTTTTGGGGTGCCCTCACCCTGCTCGCAGCTGGTGGTGGAGGCCAGCAGCCGCCGCATCGTCAGCCTGGCGGGGCAGTGGGAGCGGCACCGGGGACCCCTCCTCGACGAGTACCGGCACCTCCGGGCCCTGCGCGACTCCGCTCAGGTAAGGGGACACCCCCCCCCCCCACCCCCCAAACACACTCTGGGATCTGTCCCCCCAAATTTTGGGGGAGTTTGGGGTTCCCCAGGCTCCATTTTGGTGGGTTTTGGGGTCCCTGGGTGTCTCTCTGGTAGGTTTTGGGGTCCTTGGCGTCTCCTTCCCAGTGGGTTTGGGGTGCCCAGATCCCCCCAAAGTGGGTTTGGGGGTCCCTGTGGGCTTTGGGGTCCCCTTCCCAGTGGGTTTGGGGGTCCGCAGGTCCCTCCCTGAGGAATTTTGGGGTCCCTGTGGGCTTTGGGGTCCCCTTCCCAGTGGGTTTGGGGGTCCGCAGGTCCCTCCCCGAGGAATTTTGGGGTCTCTGTGGGCTTTGGGGTCCCCTTCCCAGTGGGTTTGGGGGTCCGCAGGTCCCTCCCTGAGGAATTTTGGGGTCCCTGTGGGCTTTGGGGTCCCCTTCCCAGTGGGTTTGGGGGTCCACAGGTCCCTCCCTGACGAATTTTGGGGTCCCTGTGGGCTTTGGGGTCCCCTTCCCAGTGGGTTTGGGGTGCCCAGATCCCCCCAAAGTGGGTTTTGGGGTCCCCGGGGTCCCCTTCCCAGTGGATTTGGGAGTCCCAAGGACACTCCCTGACGAATTTTGGGGTCCCTGAGGGCTTTGGGGTTCCCAGATCCCCCCAAAGTGGATTTTGGGGTCCCTGGGGTCCCCTTCCCAGTGGATCGGTTAAAACCTAATCGGTTTTGGGGTCCCTGGGGGCACCGGGGTCCTATTCCCAATGGATTTGGGGGTCCCCCGGCCCCTCCCTGAGAGATTTTGGGGTCCCTGCGGGATTTGGGGTCCCCTTTTCCCAGTAGCTTTGGCGATCCCCACGTCCTTTCATAGCATATTTCGAGGGCTGTATCATCCCTTTCCCAGCGCCTTTGGAACCTTGCGATCCCCTTCCCGGCATTTTTGGGGCTCCGCGCTCCTTTTTTAGGGGGGTTTTGGGGTGTTCCCCCCTTCTTCCCACCCCCAGGGTGGATTTGGGGGTGCCCCAAGTTGTTGTTCCCCCCCCCCCCCCCTTCTTTTCTCCTACCCCAGCTGGAGTCGTCGCGGCGGCTGTCGGAGATCCGGACGCTGCACGAGCGCAGTCGCTCGGCCGCCGACGAAGCCCGACGCAAAGAGGAGCTGTACAAACAACTGGTGAGTACCGGTGTGGGGTGGGGGGGGGTCGTGGGGTAATTTTGGGAGGGGGGAGGGGCTCTGGGCCCCCTCCCAAATTTTACTTACCCCCCCCCCATTTTTGCTCTCGACGCAGGTGACGGAGCTGGAGGCGCTGCCCCGTGACGTCTCGCGCGCCGTCTACACCCAACGCATCCTGGAGATCGTGGGCAACATCCGCAAGCAGAAGGAGGAGATCGGCAAGGTTTGGGGGGGGGGGGGCGTTAGGATAATTTGGGGGGGGGGGGGGCAGGAGATTTGGGCAGGGGGGGTGTTATTTTGGGGATGGTGGAAGTTTTTTGGGGACCCCCAACCCTTTGAGGGGCAGCAAAGAGAGTTTTGGGGTCCCTAAAGGAGTTCTGGAGGGGGCGTTCCTCCTGTTTGTGGGTACTGGGTGCACCCCCAAAATGGAGAGGGGGGGGGGATTTGGGGGGGGGGGGTCGTCCCCCCCCTCAAGCGCTGAATTCCCCCCCCCCTCGTGGTTTGGGGGGGATCTCCCCAGATCCTGGTGGACACGCGGGCGCTGCAGAAGGAGATCAACTCTCTGGTGGGGAAACTGGAGAGGACCTTCAGCGTCACCGATGAGCTGCTCTTCAAGGTTCGGGGGGGGAGGGGGGGGGCCCACGTGCACTTTTGGGGGGGCACCTTGGAGTGGGGGGGTGTTTTTTTTGGGGGGGGGGGGACACACGACACACACAGGGACACCCCCTCGATGGGGTGACCCCAAAGGAAGGGGGAGAGTTTGCGGCGCTGAGACACTCCCCACCAAATTATGCCACCACCCCCCTCCCCCCAATTTATGCCATGTGCCCCCCCAAACTGGCCCAAGTCCCCCCCCCCAAATTGCCCCAGATGTGTCCCCCCCCCGCAAATCCTATTGCCCCCCCCAAATCCTATTGGACCCCCCCAAAATCCTATTGCCCCCCCCTCCCAGGACGCCAAGCGGGACGAAGTGGTGAGGAAAGCCTACAAGTACCTGGCGGCTCTACACGAGGTAAGGGGGGGGGGGGGGGGCAAAGTTTGGGGGGGCCCAGGTGGATTTTGGGGGGCACTGGAGATTTTTTTTGGGGGGGGGGGAGTCACTCACACTGTCCGCCCCCCAAATTTTTTGCCCACCCCCCCCCCCAGAATTGTGCTCAGCTGATCCGGACCATCGAGGACACGGGGACCATCCAAAGGGAGATCCGGGACCTGGAGGAGCAGGTGGGGGGTTTTGGGGGGGGGGGGGGGGAGCAAAATATAACTGGGGGGGGGGGGGCAGGATATAATTGGGGGGGGGGCAAGAATTTGGGGTGTCCCTGCCCCCCCCCCCCCCCCAGTGCTAATTAACCTCTGGCGTCACCCCGTATCTTTTTGTGCCTCCCCCAAATCTTTATGACTCTCCAAAACAACTCTTTGCCCCGTAATTTTGAAGGGGGGGGGGCAATTTGGGGGTCTTCCCCCCCCCCTCCTAATTTTGGGGTGTCCCCCCTTAAATTTAACCACCCCCCCTCAAATTTAACCCCCCCCACACACACACAGATCGAGGGGGAGACGAGCGCGAAGCCCCCCGCCAGCCTCGACCGGATCCTCAGCGACTGCCGGGCGCTGCGGGAGGAGAACGCCGCGCTGGCGGCACGAGCCCGCCACGCCTGAACCCCCCCCCCCCCCCCAAAAAAAAATAGGGGGGGGGGCACCCCAAAATTCCTCCCCCCCCCCCAGTGGGGTGCCTGAACCCCCCCCCCAAAAAAATTCAGTGAAAGATGGAGCGGTTCCTTTATGGTTTCAAGAAAAGTCTTGGCAGTGTTGGTTTGTTTTTTTTTTGGGGGGGGGTCGTGTTCTTCTTTTGGGGGAGGGGGGGGATTTGGGGACCCCCCCAGCGGTTTTGGGGGACACACCCCCCCCCCCGTTGTGGTTTTGAGGGGGGGACACACCACCCTCTCAGCTCCGGGGGGGCAGAAAGCACTTCAGGTCGCAGTCCCTGTGGGGTTTAGAGGGGAACCCTGTGTTTACCAGTGGCATTTTTTTGGGGGGGGGGGGGGTAAAGAGAACCACCCCCCCTTTGTTTTTTGGGGTCCCCGGGGGGGATTTTGGGGTGGGGGGGGTGTTTTAAGGGGGGGGGGGTGTGTTACCTGGGGTACCGTCCCCCCCGTTTGCGCCTGAATTCGGCCTCGTCCACCGTCCAGACGGCGCCGCGCACGTTCTCCACTCGCACGAAGCACTTGTGCAAACTCAGGTTGTGGCGCACGGCGTTCTGCGAGGGGGGGGGGGAACCCCAAAAAATTTGGGGGGGGTGTCCTCCCCCCCCCCCCCCCCCCCCCAAAATTCCCTGAGGAATTTTAACGCGGGGGGGGGTATTTTGGGCAGGTTCTGGGGTAGTTGTAGGGGTTTTGGGGGGCTTTAAGCTGTCGCAAAGGCTATGGGAGAATTTGGGGGTGTTTTCTTGTAGGGGGGGGTGTTTTTTTTGGGGGGGCCATCAGGGTCGGGGGGGGGGAATTTAGGGGTGTCCCCCCCCCTTTTCCAACATTTTGGGGTACTGGGGGGGGGAGAGAGGGAGATTTGGGGTTGTTTTTTCCCCTCCCTCTTCCCAGTGGAGGTGATGGAGGACCCTGGGGGGGGGGAAGTTGGGGTGCCCCCCCCCCCGGCGATTTGGGGGGGGGTGGGGTTCTGGAGGGGCGGGGGGGGTAAATTTTGGGGTTCAGGGGGGGGAGGGGGGTTGTCCCCACCTTCCAGGTGGCGGTGTTGTGGCGGAAGTACCCGAACATTCGGCTGAACCAGTGGTAGATCTCGCCCAGGGTGCGCTGGCGCTGGGGGGACTCCAGGATGGCCTTTGGGGGGGGGCCCCACATTTTTTGGGGGGGGGGGGGTGTTAGGGACATTTTGGGGGGGGTCACGAGGGGGTTGGGGGGGTGTGGGGACGTTTTGGGAGGGTGTGGGGACGTTTTTGGGGGGGTGTGGGGATGCTTTGGGGGGGCGTGGGGATGGTTAAGGATGGGCTGGGGGGGGGCAGAGTGGGATTTGGGGGGACATGGGGGGGGCCGCTTTGGGGGGGGTCTTTTGCGGGGGGGGGTCATGGCAGAGTTTGGGGATGCTTTGGGGGGGTTTGGGGATGTTTTGGGGGGGGTTGGGGACGCTGGGGGGGGTTGGGGACACTGGGATGGGATGGGGGGGGCCCATAGGGACACATGGGGTGCTGGGGGGGGGCGCAGAGGAGTCGTGGTGGCTTTGGGGACAGTTTTTGGGGGGGGGGGGAATATGGGGGGGGGATGGCTCCAGGTGGGTCATGGGGATGGGGGGGGGGGGGCGGTTGGGGACATGGGGGGCTCCAGGACACTTTGGGGGGGGCTATAAGGACATGGAGGGGAAGGGGGGGGGGAGGATTTGGGGGGGCTTTAAGGGATTTGGGGGGGGCTATCAGGAATCGGGGGGGGGGCATATGGGGTGGGGGGGGTATAGGGGACACCGGGGGGGGTTAGGGGCCGCGGGGGGGGGTCACTCACCCAGCGAATGAGCATGGCGTAGGTGTAGGGG